>NC_133528.1:13604251-13906001 GCF_048544455.1 Silene latifolia
GGCGCTGGTGGTGGTGATGACATGGAGGAGGGTCCTCATTGCTGATCTTGGATGATGTTTAGTTGATTTCTTAGATGTTAGACTTATCTAGTGGTGATGGACTTGTTTTGTTGTGTCGGATTTATTGCCTCTTCTTTAGACGTTGCTTTCAGTATTTGGTGTCTTCTGTTGGATGATTGTATTAGGCCATAAGGCCGTTACTTGGTTAACGTATGGAGACGTGTTTCATGTCACTTCAGGTAGGAATTAGTCATGTGTTAAACCATTGTGAAGTATTGTTGCAGAATTGTTGCAGGTTGTAGTGATAGCCAAGTGATATCGACAAAACGCTCTCTGGCGGCATCACTCGACCGAGTATAGATTACTACTCGACCGAGTAGAGCTTACTCGGCCGAGTATCCCTATACTCGACCGAGTAGAGCATACTCGACCGAGTAGCCTTTCATACTCGGCCGATTATTGCGACTTCAGAGGGACATTGACAGTTTGTTATGAAAATTTCATAATTACGTGATAATTGTGTGACAAAGCTTGTTAGATACTTCGTTACTATGTTTTAGTAGATGACGTCCTACAGATGGATCATTATGGTATCATGGATTTGTGAGTGTTGGTATCGACTATAAATTTATGAATGTTTTGTGGTATAAAACAGGTTAGTTATTCTAAGGGAGGGGGAGATACCCTAGACATTTAATTATATGAAGGTAATACTTTACTCATATCACGTGCTCACTGTGAGAAATTTTATACGCATGTATATGTTGGGTTACAATGATAGTTGTTTCAATGAGGTTAAGTATAGACCTGTTCTTTTTCAGTTATTCTAGATGTTAACTGTCGCTATAAGAGTATATAGGTTGGTTGTTGAAGTATTTGGTTGTTATAAGTCATTAAAGTGTAAGGTCGTAAAACAAGTTGAGCTACATGAGTTTATAAGTAATGTCACCGTCATGTGGTACGTTTTAGCGTTGGGTTTGGGAAAATGATTACTGGTGAACTTCGGGGACGAAGTTCCTTTAAAAGGGGAAGAGTAATGTCGCGGAATTAAGTATTTAATTATGTAAAATATGTGTTTAGTTATACCTATGATTTTGATATGTGTTTAGTTATACCTATGATTTTGGAATTACATGTATGTAGTTAACATTCGGAATTTATGTTCATGTTTCTTGAAGCGATAACTATGTTGTATTCGGGTAATATAAAGGTTATACTATGATGTCTCAACTATGATGTCTCAACTAAGTTTTATGACAAGTATTGTATTCATGTGTAAGTATTTAATTTTACGAGATATTGGGAATCATATGTATGTTAGGTACGCTCACATTCGGGATTACTGAATTACAATTATGTTTTCTTTATGCTACATCTATGTTGGATTCAAGTAATATGAAAATTTTAGGGCGCAAGGGTGTCAAGTAATGTGAAGAGTCGATTCAACTGATGATAATTGGTATACGTGTTCGGAATGTGGTGATTGTGTACTTCTGTACTTTACAATGGTGTGTCGCTTTGCAATTGTATATTTAATATAAACGTATGGAACGTAGTAGTTACAAGGGTGTATGGTTTTCTTACATTGTGTAAAGCGTTTCAATTGCATACTTGTGTAAGTATAGAGTTGAATGCCGTTTTGAATAATCTCCGTATGTATATGTGTAAGTTGTGAGTAGCATTGTTTGGGAAGGTAGCGGTGGTAAGCGATTGTTGTTGAATAAGATGGCTTATTGTTGAATAAGATGGCTTGTTGTTGATTAAGATGGCTGATGATAATTGATGGATAGTGTGAAGTTATATACCTTTGGGTAGGTGGTTAAGGCCATGGTACCTTTGTGTCGTACGGGCTGAACTTCGGGGACGAAGTTCTTTTAAGGGGGGAAGATTGTAATACTCGGGAATTGTAGGAACGCTGTTGACCGATCTTGTTGACCAAACAGACCTTAGGGATGATTGGGTGAGGGATCAGACTGGTAATAGGGGGGCATATATGTCAGTCACTCGACCTAGCGGAGGCCACTCGGCCGAGTATCACCAATACTCGACCGAGTGGAGTCTACTCGGCCGAGTATTCCTATACTCGACCGAGTATGGCTGCTGTCGACGCGTTATTATAAATGCGTGTTCGCGAGATTCATTTCTATTTTCTCATTTCCTCGACAGTTTCTCTTTCTCTAACCCTAGAACATCTCCCTACTCTATCACTCCATAGCCTCATACCTAAAAGGGATTAGCTTAAAACCCTACCATGGGAATGTTGGGATTCGCGGAGCAAGGAGGACGTGGGTGGTGGTTGTTTATGTCGTCACCGATGTGCAAGGTTAGGTAAGTTGCTGCCTTGTGTCCTTTTGATTGATTCTTTGAGTATAGTCGTATAATAGGACGAGGTTATTATTGTTAGGGTGCTTATTGGAGTCGTGCACGGCTGTAGTTGGAAGTCTTTCATGCTTTGCGATGAGGTAGGGTCTCCCTACTCAGTCTACTGTTAATTGAATTGAATTTATGATTGTATTGTGATTCATGGCTATCCGCTGATCATCGGAGTATAGTGGTTGTGGTAATGATGACGTTGTCATGTGACAATTTGCGATGTTGTGATTGAGATTGTGGTGGAGTCACTTGCGGGAGTGGCTCCACACCCTAGTTCGCCCTCCGTGGAACCCGCCACGGGAGGGGATGTGCACATTAAGGGACGGGGACGTTAGTCGCTCGTTGAGGAGCCGGACTAGGTGGGGATGGGCTGCGGTCACCCATCTTTGGCGGCAAGGATTACCTGTTGCGATGGGGGTAACTGGGGGGCTACACACTTCGTGTGTAGTCGGTGTTGGTACGAGGTGATGAGTGTGGGATAGTGGATGATCAGCTATTTACTTTATTGTTTTATCTTATATTTGATTAGTCAGTACTGACCCCGTGTTGTTTTGTGGTATCTGCGGTGATCCATTCGGGGATGGTGAGCAGTTGGTTTAGCAGGTATTGTTGATTACTGCTGCTGGGATTGGAGGGATCGAGTCATCACGCTACTAGTCTAGAGATGTAGAATCACAAGTGTTGTAATTGAGTTGTATTTTTGGGAACTTGAATAGAATGGTAATGTAATAGATGTTCTAATGATATAATATTGTTCTTACATTGTCTAATTTGATCTACCTCCTCGGGAAACCGAGATGGTGACACCGTCATATACTGGAATGGTCCTTGGTAAGGCGTTCTGGTGTACGGGGGTGTTACACACATGGTATGGGAATGTGGGGTCCGTGTGTCTATGTGTGATATGCATGATAATTGTGCCGGAGCCATCTCCGGTTAAGTCCTTGTTAGAAGTAATAGGGGTGTGATAGCGGTATTTGGGTCGCGTATAGTAATCGTCGGTGAAATTAGTGGAATTTTTGAAATGATTAGTGAGTTTATGTGATGGTTATGAGATACGTGACGAAAGTTTATGTAATGGAAATGTGTGAAAATGAGGAAATGAATGTTGTGACATGAAAAGTGAACACGTAGGTGTTTGCTATAAGTTAATAATGACGGGAGTCATATACGAGTTCACAAATCCACAGTAAATACTATGATGATAGTTATGGTATAGTTGAGTTATAATTCGAGACATAGCATATAGTAATGCATGTAAGCCTTGCTTGTTGGTTGAAAATTTTTCCGCTGCGTAATGTTTTATTCGTGCAAGATGAATTGCTTATGATAGAATGTAAGACATGATTGAATAATTTGTTTAAAAAGTATGCATTTATGTGATAAGCCAAAGAAAGAATTGATGTTAATTATATGCATCAAGTTAAGTGAACACGAGTTTAGTAGTAACAAGTAAAGTAAGTTTAAGTGTAATATGACGGCGTGATTATGTTCATAGAATGACTCGGTAGCAGATAAACCGAGTTGGGTAATTGGATAGCGTAGTACGGCGTGTACCTTATTAGTAGGGCGATACGTTATGCGTGGGTAACAAGTGTAAATCGTGATTGAATGCGGTAATTAGTGCCGAATCCCGAACTTAGTTTGGAATCGACACGTGGTGTTGTTTTGCAGGTATCTTCAAGTTACTTAGTATTTCTGACCGAGTACTTAACCATACTTGACCGAGCGCGAGTGCTTACTAGACCGAGTAGACCTCACTCGATCTAGTTAGGAAGCTATAACGTCGGGATGTGGGAAAATTCCTGCAGATACTCGATGATTTAGCTCCTACTCGATCGAGTAGGGTGGTACTCGATCGAGTACCCTAGGCACTCGATCGAGTAGGTTACTGTACAGTGATTCCTACGGGTTTCTTAAAACCCCTAATCTTTCTATTTCTTCTTCTTTTTTCCCTATATTTCGACACACCTAAACCTAATCTTCTCTCAAATTCCTTGTTCCCTTTCAAACCTTCTCATACTCTTGGGTTAGTGGTGATTCTTGGGTTAATTTCTTTGCTTAATTTCGTTTCTTTACTTTGTTAATCAATCAAGGTATGCTTTCCTTTCTAATTTATGCGATTTATTGCTTTGAATGTGTTAGAATGGTGAAATAATCTGAAATTTTCGGTTCACATGGGTAGGTTGTTGTTTTTGATGGTTGAAATATGATTCACATGCCTTCTTTTCATGCTTGTTGGTGACTAATTGCTGTAAATTAGATTAGAAATTGCAAAATTTGAAATCGAAATTTCTAGGGTTTCCAAAATTGAAATTGATTTTTGGTTGTTTTACAATGGTTAGATGGTAGAATTGAGCCTTAAGTATTGGTTATATCATGTTGGAGGATAGATTTTGATGATTTTACCCTTAGAAAGTTGCCTTAAAACTCCGTCTTAAAGTGCCTCAAATGGAAATTCGTGATTTATAATTGAAAATTGATGTTGTAATTGACATTATAAGTATGAGTTGAACTTCAATATGAAAGTAGAAACAATAATTGATGAAAATATGCCAAAATTATCACAGCTGTAAAGACCGTCTGAAAATTCTAATTGAGTTGTTGTTCATAATATTGAAGGGTGATAATGATATGTTCTAAGTTATTCTTGTCCATGAACTAGTAAGAATGCCTCACATGTGATTAGAAGTGTGTTTGGAACAACCTTTAGAAGCATGCTAGGATATTCGAATTTGTTGAGCATATGTAATCACCATGATAATTTCTTTCACAACTATGGCTTATGAGTAGTAATAATATGAGCTTGTATGTCAAAATTTGGAAACAGTTGACAAAGGTGTGTACATAATGTGATATTCAGGGTTAATAGCATGAAGTATGTGCTTCACATGTCAAATTTGTGGGTGAAATTGTGTACTTAGCTGAGTATGTTGAATCCAAATTACATGATATAAATATTTGCATGTTTATACAAGTTGTTTGAACCTATGCCTAAAGCGAGATGCCGAGATCGAACCTTGGAATCCGCCAAAGTAAACGGGGAGGGGTAATCCACCCGAGATGGGGAAGGGAGTGGACTGTGGTACCCGCAGTTCCCGAATACCCTTCAGTTGTTTTCGTTGATTTCAAGCAGAGGGAGCGTTTTGTAGCTTTACAAAAACGCAAAATGAGACCTACGAAGTGTATAGACACTACTGTGTTAGAGGAGTTGGAGATAGAGACGGATGTCCGTCACATATTCGAGACCTTGGGTTTTATGGGTCTGTATAGGCTGAGGAAGCATACTTACCCTTTTCTTACCTTGGAGTTCATGAGCTCTTTTAGCTATGACCCAGCGGGCCAGACTGTTGAGTTTAGATTGATGAATACCGGTTTTGTTGACTATGGATCTGTTTGCCTCTCACCTTGGGTTGGCCAAGCCTCCCAAGGACTCCATCACCGATATCCCAGCTGAGTGCGGCGTCTGCCGCCTAATGCCTTGCTTGACTGGGAAGCAAGCTCCCACCTCGAGCAACATGCTGATTAATGATGTTCAGCATATTACCTTGAGGGTCTTTCTCCGTTCACTTTCGAACCTCCTCTATGACAGAAAGGATATCAGTAAATTGAATAATCATGAGGTCTTACTTCTGATGTCTTACCTCAACCCGGAGCGGGCCAGGAAAGTGGTCTTTAATGCTCCTTCTATGGTTTGTCTTTGCCCTTGCCTTGATGGCTTCTTCCTCTTCCCGTACACGAGTTGTGGCGCTATTGCCACTCGGTTAGCTGAAAAGCTAACCTCTTTTGAAGCTTCATCGGAGTACGTGCCTCTTTCTACCCCAGTGCCTACCATGGATCGTGACTACTATCTCGACCTGAAATGGTTGAGGACCTTGGCTGACGGTAGCCCAGCGTGGAGGGTGTGGGGCATGAGTTGCATGAAGATTCCAACTCCTGAGCACCTCCCACCCACGGAGCCCTTGGAGCCGGCAGTAGTGACGGTGGACTCCGATGATGAGGAGGAGGAGGATGATGACAGACCCCGCCATCTACAGACCTATCTCATCGACGGCACCATCCTCGAGGAGATGCCGGAGCCGACGAAGGGCGAGAATGCGGGAGTTGCGGTGGTGGAGAGACCCAGATTGGGGAGGGGACCCCGTCGAGTGAGGGAGAGGGCCTCGGAGACTAGGCCGCAGCCGGTAGCGCCACACAAAGAAGAAGAAGCATCCTTTTCCGTGCTACCCTTACCTCGACACCCCGGAGACGCGGTCCAGCTACTTGGCAGATAGAGTGTCATCTACCTTGACACTCCGGAACATGCACGAGATGGCGTACGCTCAGGGGATAGGGACCGAGGGACCGCATCCAGTGTGGTGGAGTGGAGTTGGGGACTACTCAGGGGTCTTCCATTCCTACGGGGTGGATAAGTCGATGTGGGGGGCACCTCAGTCCTTTCCTTACGGTGGCTTGACTCCATGGTACGTGGGCCCAGGAGCAGGAGCAGGAGCAGGAGGGGATGCGGGGATCGGGTCATCGGGAGCAGGTACTTCTGGTGGTGGTGATGATGAGGTGATGTTCGAGCAGTAGCAGCAGCAGGAGGAGTGATACTCCTTACTCTTACCTTTGTTGATGGTAGTTGGTGTTAGGTGGTGATATTGTTGTTAGACTTTAGTAGTTATTTCTTTGAGGCTTGATTCTGGACTTGTATTGTGGCCATAAGGCCGGATTTATTACAAAGTGGTATCAGAGCGACGATTTTGGAACCTGTAACAAATGAACATAATGAACGTAGCGAGTCTAATAAAATGAACCTGGTGTATGTGTAATGGGAGCCCTAGCTGATGCTAGATTTTGGGTGAGTAGGCGCCCTCATTTCAAAATCTTGGCCCCATGACACTTAAGCCAGTCACATGGTATGGGAATGTGGGGTCCGTGTGTCTATGTGTGATATGCATGATAATTGTGTCGGAGCCATCTCCGGTTAAGTCCTTGTTAGAAGTAATAGGGGTGTGATAGCGGTATTTGGGTCGCGTATAGTAATCGTCGGTGAAATTAGTGGAATTTTTGAAATGATTAGTGAGTTTATGTGATGGTTATGAGATATGTGACGAAAGTTTATGTAATGGAAATGTGTGAAAATGAGGAAATGAATGTTGTGACATGAAAAGTGAACACGTAGGTGTTTGCTATAAGTTAATAATGACGGGAGTCATATACGAGTTCACAAATCCACAGTAATTACTATGATGATAGTTATGGTATAGTTGAGTTATAATTCGAGACATAGCATATAGTAATGCATGTAAGCCTTGCTTGTTGGTTGAAAATTTTTCCGCTGCGTAATGTTTTATTCGTGCAAGATGAATTGCTTATGATAGAATGTAAGACATGATTGAATAATTTGTTTAAAAAGTATGCATTTATGTGATAAGCGAAAGAAAGAATTGATGTTAATTATATGCATCAAGTTAAGTGAACACGAGTTTAGTAGTAACAAGTAAAGTAAGTTTAAGTGTAATATGACGGCGTGATTATGTTCATAGAATGACTCGGTAGCAGATAAACCGAGTTGGGTAATTGGATAGCGTAGTACGGCGTGTACCTTATTAGTAGGGCGATACGTTATGCGTGGGTAACAAGTGTAAAACGTGATTGAATGCGGTAATTAGTGCCGAATCCCGAACTTAGTTTGGAATCGACACGTGGTGTTGTTTTGCAGGTATCTTCAAGTTACTTAGTATTTCTGACCGAGTACTTAACCATACTTGACCGAGCGCGAGTGCTTACTAGACCGAGTAGACCTCACTCGATCTAGTTAGGAAGCTATAACGTCGGGATGTGGGAAAATTCCTGCAGATACTCGATGATTTAGCTCCTACTCGATCGAGTAGGGTGGTACTCGATCGAGTACCCTAGGCACTCGATCGAGTAGGTTACTGTACAGTGATTCCTACGGGTTTCTTAAAACCCCTAATCTTTCTATTTCTTCTTCTTCTTTCCCTATATTTCGACACACCTAAACCTAATCTTCTCTCAAATTCCTTGTTTCCTTTCAAACCTTCTCATACTCTTGGGTTAGTGGTGATTCTTGGGTTAATTTCTTTGCTTAATTTCGTTTCTTTACTTTGTTAATCAATCAAGGTATGCTTTCCTTCCTAATTTATGCGATTTATTGCTTTGAATGTGTTAGAATGGTGAAATAATCTGAAATTTTCGGTTCACATGGGTAGGTTGTTGTTTTTGATGGTTGAAATATGATTCACATGCCTCCTTTTCATGCTTGTTGGTGACTAATTGCTGTAAATTAGATTAGAAATTGCAAAATTTGAAATCGAAATTTCTAGGGTTTCCAAAATTGAAATTGATTTTTGGTTGTTTTACAATGGTTAGATGGTAGAATTGAGCCTTAAGTATTGGTTATATCATGTTGGAGGATAGATTTTGATGATTTTACCCTTAGAAAGTTGCCTTAAAACTCCGTCTTAAAAGTGCCTCAAATGGAAATTCGTGATTTATAATTGAAAATTGATGTTGTAATTGACATTATAAGTATGAGTTGAACTTCAATATGAAAGTAGAAACAATAATTGATGAAAATATACCAAAATTATCACAGCTGTAAAGACCGTCTGAAAATTCTAATTGAGTTGTTGTTCATAATATTGAAGGGTGATAATGATATGTTCTAAGTTATTCTTGTCCATGAACTAGTAAGAATGCCTCACATGTGATTAGAAGTGTGTTTGGAACAACCTTTAGAAGCATGCTAGGATATTCGAATTTGTTGAGCATATGTAATCACCATGATAATTTCTTTCACAACTATGGCTTATGAGTAGTAATAATATGAGCTTGTATGTCAAAATTTGGAAACAGTTGACAAAGGTGTGTACATAATGTGATATTCAAGGTTAATAGCATGAAGTATGTGCTTCACATGTCAAATTTGTGGGTGAAATTGTGTACTTAGCTGAGTATGTTGAATCCAAATTACATGATATAAATATTTGCATGTTTATACAAGTTGTTTGAACCTATGCCTAAAGCAGATGCCGAGACTGAACCTTGGAATCCGCCAAAGTAAACGGGGGAGGGGTAATCCACCTGAGATGGAGGAAGGGAGTGGACCTGTGGTACCCGCAGTTCCCGAATACCCTTCAGTTGTTTTCGTTGATTTCAAGCAGAGGGAGCGTTTTGTAGCTTTACAAAAACGCAAAATGAGACCTACGAAGTGTATAGACACTACTGTGTTAGAGGAGTTGGAGATAGAGACGGATGTCCGTCACATATTCGAGACCTTGGGTTTTACGGGTGCAGTATAGGCCGAGGAATCATACTTACCCTTTTCTTACCTTGGAGTTCATGAGCTCTTTTAGCTATGACCAGGCGGGCCGATCGTTGAGTTTAGATTGATGAATACCAGTTTTCTGTTGACTATGGATCTGTTTGCCTCTCACCTTGGGTTGGCCAAGCCTCCCAAGGACTCCATCACCGATATCCCAGCTGAGTGCGGCGTCTGCCGCCTAATGCCTTGCTTGACTGGGAAGCAAGCTCCCACCTCGAGCAACATGCTGATTAATGATGTTCAGCATATTACCTTGAGGGTCTTTCTCCGTTCACTTTCGAACCTCCTCTATGACAGAAAGGATATCAGTAAATTGAATAATCATGAGGTCTTACTTCTGATGTCTTACCTCAACCCGGAGCGGGCCAGGAAAGTGGTCTTTAATGCTCCTTCTATGGTTTGTCTTTGCCCTTGCCTTGATGGCTTCTTCCTCTTCCCGTACACGAGTTGTGGCGCTATTGCCACTCGGTTAGCTGAAAAGCTAACCTCTTTTGAAGCTTCATCGGAGTACGTGCCTCTAGCTACCCCAGTGCCTACCATGGATCGTGACTACTATCTCGACCTGAAATGGTTGAGGACCTTGGCTGACGGTAGCCTAGCGTGGAGGGTGTGGGGCATGAGTTGGATGAAGATTCCAGCTCCTGAGCACCTCCCACCCACGGAGCCCTTGGAGCCGGCAATAGTGACGGTGGACTCCGATGATGAGGAGGAGGAGGATGATGACAGACCCCGCCATCTACAGACCTATCTCATCGACGACACCATCCTCTAGGAGATGCCGGAGCCGACGAAGGGCGAGAATGCGGGAGTTGCGGTGGTGGAGAGACCCAGATTGGGGAGGGGACCCCGTCGAGTGAGGGAGAGGGCCTCGGAGACTAGGCCGCAGCCGGTAGCGCCACAACAGCAGCAGCATCCTTTTTTGTGCTACCCTTACCTCGACACCCCGGAGACGCGGTCCAGCTACTTGGCAGATAGAGTGTCATCTACCTTGACACTCCGGAACATGCACGAGATGGCGTACGCTCAGGGGATAGGGACCGAGGGACCGCATCCAGTGTGGTGGAGTGTAGTTGGGGACTACTCAGGGGTCTTCCATTCCTACGGGGTGGATAAGTCGACGTGAGGGGCACCTCAGTCCTTTCCTTACGGTGGCTTGACTCCATGGTACGTGGGCCCAGGAGCAGGAGCAGGAGGGGATGCGGGGATCGGGTCATCGGGAGCAGGTACTTCTGGTGGTGGTGATGATGAGGTGATGTTCGAGCAGCAGCAGCAGCAGGAGGAGTGATACTCCTTGCTCTTACCTTTGTTGATGGTAGTTGGTGTTAGGTGGTGATATTGTTGTTAGACTTTAGTAGTTATTTCTTTGAGGCTTGATTCTGGACTTGTATTGTGGCCATAAGGCCGGATTTATTACTTACCTATGTTGCAGGATTGACTTTGGGGTCGGGAAATTATCTCGACCCAAGTTATGTGACGGCTATATATATGTGTGTTAGTTTATGACAGGCTTTGAAAGGAGCTTGGCCTGTAGGTACCCGATAGAGTACCCCGTACTCTATCGAGTAGCTGCAGGAAGACGGGATGAAAAGCATTCTGACCCGTAGGCTACTCGATCGAGTAGCCAAGGCACTCGATCGAGTAGCATGGCACTCGATCGAGTATCGCTACATACTCGATCGAGTAGCATTGTTACATGAGGTTTTTGAAAAATTAAAATGTTCAATTGTTTCATAATTGCAAGTTTAATGTTTAATGTGGCTATTAGTGCGTAGTTACACCTTTGAACCATTAATTTTATATGTTGGAAGTCAAGTTTCGGTTTTATATACATCTTGATAACGATTAGTGAAGTGGTGACGGTTTCTTGTTGTTTTAACATTACAATATGTCCGTTTTTACCATTTATTCATTGAAGTTACATTTCGTAATACGCTGTGCGTGCAATATTAACGTGCTTTATCGTTGGCGACTAGTTGTCCCGGAGAGTTATGTATGATTTATAATTTAACGAGTTAGGCTTAGCGAGTAATGTCTACAATAAATAATATGCTTTAACCCATGTCATGAATTAGATAATAAGTAATATGCGTTGAAATTGGGTAGTGAACTTCGGGGACGAAGTTCCTTTTTAAAGGGGAAGAGTAATGTCGCGAAATAAAAAGGCTATTTTTGAATAATGTTTCGCTTGTTTATAATGTTGTTGGTATTATGTTTTGCTTTAATTACAAAAATTTCTGAAGTATAACGGATTACTTTAGTTCTTTAAAGTGAATGTGGTTGTATGTTTCAAGAGACGGTCATGAAGAAATAGTTATAGTGCGATGAATCGTATTTGAATCACGTTGCCAAGTAACATGGTGGCATTAGTTGTACCACATGAAAGTTAATATGAGACATGTTCTAGATTGATAGTTTGATAGTTGTTACTGCATGTTGGGTGATCGTGGGTGGTGATTCGCATTGCGAGTTTGATGCTTTATATATATAGAATAACGGTAGACGGTGGTAACGCTTGCATGACAGTAGTAAGAATCGATATGTATAAATGTGGACGGTGATGATGATGACGTGGGGGGGGGGATGGTATTTCCAAGGAGTTATGGTTTGAGCGGAAAGAGTGGTGAGGTCGAGTTGTTCTCGTGCCGCGAGCGGGAGATAGGTGAGTTGAACTTCGGGGACGAAGTTCTTTTTAAGGGGGGAAGACTGTAATACCCGCCCTTTTAGGGACCCTTTGACCAGCGTTGACTGACCATGGGAGCGGGAGTAGTCTTAGAAAAGTGTGCCAAAACCATCTTGGGCTGCGTGTTAAGAGTGGTACTCGATAGACTAGAGGCTACTCGATCGAGTAGCTAGGTTACTCGATCGAGTAGGGGGCTACTCGATCGAGTATGTTGGGTACTCGATCGAGTACCTAGTTTTCAGCGAGAGTTTTATATCGCGTTTTGTTAAATCCGCATATCACTTCCGCCACTTTCCTCCTATCTTTCAGTCGCCTCTTTCCCTTCCCTTCACCTCAAAACCTCCATGGAAACCTTTGTGAAGATCCTTGTGCCTTAGGAGAGCGTCTCTTGAGTCGGGTAGCGGTCTTTTGCTGAGTTTCTCCCTATAGGTATGTCATAATCATCATCCGTGTCCTTGTTCTTCATAGTTAGGGTTTACTTGTTAGTAATCTAGAATGGTATTCTGGTTATAGGCGTTGCTTGATCGCTGGACATGTTGTCTGTCGGCATGGATTGGTTGCGATGGCTTAAAGGTAGGTTCGCCTACTCAGTTTCTGTAGATGGTCTAGTGTGTCGGTCGTTGTGATAGCATTGTGACTGTTTGATATAGTAATTGTATTGTGATTGTGGTTGTGATTGTTGTTGATGGTTCGCGAGGCGTGGCCTCGGCTGAGTGGGGTCACTTGCGGGATTGGTTCACGCCCTAGTTTCGCCCTCCGTGGAACCCGCCACGGGAGGGGATGTGCACATTAATGGACAGGGTTATCGCTCGATACGATGAGCGGGGATTTGGTGGGTACGGCTGCGGTCCCCCACTGGCAGGACTGGTCCAGTGGACAGTCAGTGACAGAGATTGGTTGGATTGTTGTGATTGCGTGTGCGAGACTGATAGCATCGTATTGTGTTGTTAGTTGTAGTTGTTATTGCTGCGTCTTATCTCAGTACTGACCTTGTGTGGTTGTTTGTTTGTTATGTGTCTGCCGTGATCCCTTATGGTGAGCAGTCAGTTTTAGCAGGTGTTGATGTTGTTGATGGCTGGAGTCCGGGCAGGGATGAGTCCTCACGAGATATGGCGGTCATAGTGATTAGTCTTTGAGTTGTACCTTATATCGTATTTTGGTTTAAATCGCCTGTAATATAACTTAATAGTTCTTTTGTCGACGTTTGGTTATTGCTATCCTCGGGCAACCGAGATGGTAACGCCCTTATATCCTAAGGAAGGCCTAGTTAAGGCTCCTCTGAATATGGGGGTGTTACAAGAAATGGGCAAGGCCCCCCAAGGCGAGGGGGGACGACGACCTTAGTTAGTTTTGTGAATACCACGGCCAAACCGGTCATAAGACCGACAACTGTCGGCATCTGAGGAACGCCATCGAGGAGCTAATCCGAAAGGGGGCCCTCAGTAAGTATGTAGCTGGAGGCCCAGAAACAAGCTCCGACGGGGCGAATCGAAAATCAGTATTCCAGCGGATGGGAGTGATCCAGGTTGTCAGCGGGGGAAACGAGAACGGTGGGTCAGCTAATGGGCACAAACGACACCTAAATGAGCTATACCAAGCCATCAACTTTGTGCCCAAAACAACGATCCCCGCTTCCACCGTCCCCGATATAACCATCGGAAAGAAGGACTACGAAGGAGTCATCGCCCGCACAGCGACCCGCTCGTAGTCCACCTAGACATAGCCAACCACTTGGTCAAAAGGTGCCTGATTGACACAGGCGCCTACACAAACATCATGTTCAGGGAGTGCTTTCTCAATCTCGGTCTGAAGATTGAAGACCCGAGCCCCGCACCAACCCGCTATACTGACTTCTCCGGGGCCGGCCTGGTACCCCGGGGTCAATCGATCGCCGGTGATGTTCGGCCAAGCGGATGCGGCCAAAAATGTTTTATCTGAGTTCGTGGTTATTGATGGTTCGTCTGCCTACAATGTCCTCATAGGCCGGGTCACTTTGAGCGAGGCCGATGCAGTGATGTCCATCCGGGCCCTGACATTAATGTATGTCTCGGACCGGGGGGAAGCACAAAAGCTCGTCTCAAAGGACGAAAGAGATGAAATTGTCAATATCCAAGTATCTGCCAGAGGGTGCAACATGCAATCCCTCAAAGTGGCAAAGAAATCAGAGAAAGGGAAGAGCCCATCCTTACAGCAGGAGGGCAAGTCGATGGATACTAATGTCGGCATGGTCGAAGGAGCCGAGACCGAGGAGTGGAAATTGACCCAGAGCGCACCGTAACTATCGGTGCCGACCTGGAGCCAAAATTCAGAGCTGATCTCCTAGACCTGCTGAGGAAGAACAAAGATGTCTTCGCATACTCAGCAGCCGAGATGCCAGGCGTGAGCCGGGAGGTGATCGTTCACAAGCTAAACGTACTCTCCACCGCTCGCCCTGTCAAGCAGAAGATGAGGAACTCCTCGGTCGAGAAGGATGAGGCCATCAAAGCTGAAGTAGACAAATTATTAGAGGCGGGCTTTATCATGCCTTGTACTTACCCTGAGTGGCTAGCAAATGTTTTAATGGTGAGGAAGTCATCAGGGGCGTGGAGGATGTGTGTTGATTTTACCAATCGTAATAAAGCGTGCCCTAAAGATTGCTATCCCTTGCCTCGAATAGATAGTTTAATTGACGCCACGGCAGGCTACACTATGCTAAGCCTGTTAGACGCCTTCTCAGGGTACCATCAGGTATTCATGGCCGAGGAATACATGCCTAAGTGCGCATTCATCACCATACACGGCACATACATGTATAAAATGATGCCGTTCGGTTTGAAGAACGCTGGCGCAACTTACACCAGATTGGTGGACAAAGTGTTTCAAGATCAAAAAGGGCGAAACATCGAGGCTTACGTCGACGATGCTATTGTAAAAAGCAAGTCTGACAGCGAGCACTTGGCCGATTTGAGCGAGACATTTTGTTCACTAAGGAAATATAAAATGAAGCTTAACCTAAAGAAATGCAACTTCGGTGTCCGGGCCGGCAAGTTCCTCGGCGTGCTTGTCAGCGCCAGGGGAATTGATGCCAATCCAGAGAAAGTCCAAGCAATACTAGACCTGCCGGAGCCGAGAAATCGAAAAGAGGTTATGATGCTGACCGGGAGGATGGCGGCTCTCGCCCGCTTCATCTCTCGGTCGGCCAACAAGAGCACCCCGTTCTTTAAAGTGCTAAAGGGGAATAAAGACTTTAGCTGGGGGGAGGAACAGAGCACGGCTTTCAAGCAACTGAAAGCCCACCTTCTAACACTCCCGACCCTGTCCAGGCCGATGCTGGGGGAGACGCTATATCTATACTTAGCAGTTACCTCGGCCACGGTCAGTGCCGTAATCGTCAGGGAATAAAATAAGCAGCAATGCCCAATTTACTTTATCAGCCATACACTGCTGGCCGCCGAAAGAAATTACCCACTAATCGAAAAAGCTGCCCTCGCCGTCGTCGTTGCCGCAAGGAAGCTAAAACCCTACTTCGACGCACATCCCGTGACGGTCTTAACCGACCAGCCATTGGAGAAAGCATGGAAAAATTCGAAAAATCCGGCAGACTTATCAAATGGGCGGTGGAGCTCTCCGGCTTTGGCATTCAGTACAAGCCGAGGACTTCAATAAAGGGGCAAGCGCTTGCAGACTTCCTGGCCGAGTGCACATATCAAGAAGAATCACATCCCGGTGTGTGGGAAGTATATACCGACGGATCCTCCACGGCGAACAGCTCAGGAGCCGGCATCCATATCATCAGCCCTAACGGGGACGAGTTTGAGTACGCCTTGAAGTTTACCTTCTCGGCCTCAAACAACGAATCCGAATATGAGGCGGTGATAACTGGAGTCGAGTTAGCTAGAGCTGCCGGGGCGGAGCATATTGTGTTGAAGACAGATTCACTCTTAGTGACTAATCAAATCAGAGGAGAGTATGAGGATCGAGACGACGAGATGGTGAGGTACCTGGAAAGGGTAAAAGCTGACACCTCAAAATGTAAATCTTTCCAAATATAGTGCATCCCCAGGTCTGAGAACAACCGAGCCGACGCTCTCTCAAAACTTGCCAGTTCAAGCATCAAGAATGTCAGTCGAACCGTGCTGGTGGATATCAGAAATGCTAAAAGCATCACTGAGACCGTCGGCATGGTGGGCGACATCGAAGCCGAGACGACGTGGATGACTCCGATAATGAAATACAAGCTGACAAAAGAGTTACCGAAGGGCCGCAGTCTCTCTCAGAAGATAAGAAGGATCGCCGCAAGGTACTTGGTGTTCGAAGGAGAATTATACAGAAGGTCCGTGATAAGACCACTCTTGAAATGTGTCGGCCCAGCCGACGCGGAGCTTATACTGACAGAGATTCACGAAGGCATCTGCGGACACCACATGGGGGCGAGAACGCTAGCCCACAAAGCTCTCCGAGCCGGCTACTTCTGGCCGACCATGCTGAAAGATTCCAGGGCAAAAACCACGAAGTGCAAGAATTGTCTGATGCATGCTCCGGTAATACATGCACCTTCCCGAGACCTGCAACCAGTACTTAGTCCCCTACCATTTGCACAGTGGGGGATGGATTTATTGGGACCATTTCCAACGGCCTCCGGAGGAAGGAAGTACCTAATTGTCGCCGTTGACTACTTCACCAAATGGGTCGAGGCTGTCGCGGTACCTGCCAAGACCACGGCGGCCGTAAGAAAGGTGATTTGGGAGAACGTCATAACTCGTTTTGGGTTGCCCCAAGTCATGGTATTTGACCACGGCCGAGAGTTTTGGAGCGACATGGTGATGAATTGGTTGGAGGAGCTCGGTATCAAATTTGCATACTCCTCCGTCTGCCACCCTCAGAGCAACGGGCAGGCGGAGGCAGCCAATAAAACAATCCTGAACGGGTTGAAGAAGAAGGTTGAGGATCTAAAGGGAAGATGGGCTGATGAACTACCCGGTTTCCTGTGGTCACTTCGAACCACGGAAAAAGAAGCAACAGGGTACAGTCCATTCCACCTAGTCTATGGGTCTGAGGCCGTCCTGCCGATTGAAGCAGCGATGCCGACATTCAGAACGCAAACTTTTGACCCAGTCGAAAATGAGGAAGGCCTGAGAGCCTCCCTAGACATGGTCGAAGAAAGTCGAGACACGGCACGGCTCAACTTGGCAGTATATCAAAACCGAATAAGAAGAGCATACAACCGTAGGGTCCACAAAAGGGACTTAAGAGTAGGAGATCTAGTCCTAAGAAAGTCGGCCGCAACCAACAAAGGAAACATCCATGGTAAGATGAGGGCCAACTGGGAAGGACCCTACAAGGTGGTTGAAGAAATGAGGCCGGGGACATACCGGCTGACAGACATGGAGGGAGTGCCTCTAATGAGCCACTGGAACACAGACAACCTTAGAAAATACTTCATATAGCGGCGGAGGTGTCCGAGACCGTTGTGGGCACCCCAACGCGTGATTATATCTAATGAAGAGTGATCCAAGTTTTCCATCAAAATGAAGAGTCCCCTCCGTAGTCGTACCAAGGTAGACGCCACGGCCAAAGCCGGGCAGTCACTAGTAGACGCCACGGCCAAAGCCGGGTAGTCACTACAATGGCAGTTGATACTCGCGAAAGCGACCAACATGCTTAGTAGACGCCAGTCGGGCAGTCACTACAGATGCAGTTGATACTCGCGAAAGCGACCAACATGCTTAAGAACGTATAAGTACATTTGAGAACCGCAAATCTGACTGCCCCGACCAATCCGGGAGTGGCAGAGGAAGCGATCAATATGTCTATAGATACGAACACTGTCGAGCCGTAACCTCGATTGCCTCGGCCAAAGCCGAGGGTGACGGGGAAACGACCGATACGCTAACATGTTCACAACAGCAGTTGGGAAGCGCAAATCTGACCGCCTCGGCTAAGACCGGGAGTGGAGGAGGAAGCGACCGACATGCCAACATGTTTAAAAACGTTTAAGTACAGTTAAGATACGCAATCTAACTGCCTCGGCAAGGCCGAAGGTAAAAACGAAAAAGCGCTCAATATGTTAAAAACGTAAGAAGACAACTCAATGGAGAATGAGACCAAAGCCTCGGCCAAGCCGAAGGCAAATAGACAAACTTTATTAAAAATGTTTACAGGTGGGGCAAAACAAAGTCGACGGCCGTCCCCATAGGGATAGCCTAAACACAACCTACCAAAGTTTAACAAAAAAAGAAGGAACAACAAAAGGTTACAAACATAAGACTTGAAGTGCCAAAAGGATGGCAGGGAGGAAAGGCTCAATAGTTGGCCCCCGAACAGCTGAAGCTGTCCGAAGGACCGGGTGAATCTGGTGACGACCGCCCGTCTCCCTATGCTTGTTGCTGCTCGCCACCGGCAGCAGCAGAGTAAAGCATCACCAACGGTGGGCGGCCCGAGGAAAGCTTGGCGCTTCACTTGCCTTGGCCCTCTCGGCCTCCTCTCTCGGCCTCCTTCACCTTAGCATCCCGGGCCGCCTTCTCCGCAGCCTCCTGAGCGGCCTTCGCCGCCTTCGCCTCATCCGCGGCCTTGGCCTCCGCAGCAGCAGCCTTCTCATCCAGAAGCCGGTCAAAATCTTGCCACGGGAAGGAGCCTTCAGGAAGGAGCTCTTTAATTGCATCCCTGGTAGCATCTTCAGCTTGGTCCCGGTACCAGGAACACATATCAGGGATGATGACGGTTTTCAGCGTCTCAATGTCCTTCTCCCTCTGAGCAAGGATAGCCTTTATGTTCTTATGCTCCTTCGCCTCGGCCAGATGCAGGGACTTCCATCTTTCCCTCTGCTCAACCATGGTATTATAACCGTCCTGAAGTTTGTCTCTCTCCTCCCGCAGCTTAGCGGCGTCAACCAACGCAGCCTCAACCTTGGCTCTCTCGGCTAGGACCACCTTCTCAGCTTCCTCCTTAAGCTTTCGCTCAGCGAGGAAGTCCTTCATGGCGGCCTGGAAGTCTTTCTTCGTCCTCTCGGCCTCCTTCTTGGAAGCGGCAAGCTCAAGCCTAAGCCGTTCGAGCGCAGGAGCTGCTTGAGCCATGAGCTTTTCTTGCTCGATAATATGAGCGCCGGCTAGTTCAGCCCACTTCACCAGCCTCTTGGACAACCTTATGCCTTCCGCCCTAAGATGAGCGGGGGAAACCTTTAGGGATGAGGAGTCGGCGGTGACATTTTGATCGCCCGTCTGCACAGGCTGCTTCTCCAATTGCCGTTCAGTGAGAACGACAGCCGACGACGGCTGATCTACAAAAAACCCAGACAAAGCATCCATGTCAACATTCATTGACATGTCAGAGAGCCTGTCATCAGGAATGCCTAAAGAACCTGCTAAATCCGAGCCATGGGTTAGATCCGTACCAGTCCTGGCCTTCTTGGACAGAGGGCCAGCTGACCCCTTTTCTTTCCCTGCCTCTACAGAATGAAGAAGCGGCGTTGCCTCTTTTCTCTTATTTGAAGGAGGAGGACCCTCCACAACGGTGACCTCCTCTTCAACATCGACGACCACCTGCTCCTTTTGGACTACGGGGATTGAAGATTGAGCTGGAGTTTACGCCGTTGCCGCCGTAGACGTTGTTTTTGGTCTCCGGCGCGGCACGTTACCGCCAATCTCCGCTTGAGTCGCCGCCACATCCATCGCCTTCATCACCTGCTCCATGAGTTCGTGAAGGGCCGGTCTGCGATCACGTGGCGCGGCCTTAGGATGCAGCTCAACAACTTTCCCGTCCTGGTCAAGTCCCAACTTGTTGAGGATGGAGACAGATAGATCCCGGCCAAATCGATCTGCAAGAAATAAAGTCAACAGTTAATCAAAAGAAGTAAAACAAGGCTCTAATACAGAAGCATAAAAGCAAAGGTGGGCCTCATACCGACCCCACTCACCGTGGCCGAGGGCCGGTATGAGGCCGACGTGGCAAATCGGCTCGTCTTGAAGAACGATCTGCGTCGGGGGCATCCATCCCTTCGGCGTGCCATCCTTCTCAGCCTCAAACAGGCTCATTGCCCGCTCTTCGTCCTCCTTAAGATAGACCTTCTTGGCGTTCATCTTAATCTTATTCCGGAAGACATATCTATCATGCTCCCCCTGACTCTCACACCGCAAATTGACGCGGCGCTGGAAGGACCGGGGCAGTGGATAGTCCTCCGGAACCTCAACATATACCCACCGCCCCTTCCAGTGCTTGCAAGATGTCAGCTTGGAAACGGTGACATAACCCGGCTCGGTCTGCACGCTGTACCACCCGGAGCCGCCTAGGGTAGTCTGCCGAAGATGGTGAAGCCGGCGGAAAAGGTTCACCGTTGGGGCCTCCCCTTTAAAAAGAGAAAGCCATACAAAGCCAATAATCGTCCTAATGGCCAACGGATGCAGTTCTGCCACGGCGACATTCATGGCTTTAATTATGGCCACGACGTGTTCATTAAGAGGAAATCGGAGCCCATACTCCAGATGTCTGATGTACACGCCGATCTGACCTTCGAAGGGCAATGAGACCACCTGATCACCCTCAGGAATAACAATTCTATACCCCCTGCCGAAGGAGTAATGGTCTTCAAAAAGTTCAGGACCGGAACAACTAGCGAACTTGTTCGTCCAAACACGATCAGGATTGATCGAGCAGGCATCGCCGTGCCACAAGAAATGCGGCCTCTCTACGTCAGAATGGGTCCTTTCCTCATCATCATCATCAATACCCTCCAAAAATTTCTCATCAATTTCAGGAGAAGGCGACTTGGGACCCCCAAACCCTATCGGGGTGACAACCAGTGGCTCCTGTTCATCAGGACGCGACGGTTCTCCCCCCGACGCAGAGGTACTGGGTTGAGCATCCGCAGAAGACATGGCGACAATAAATACTTAACAAGTAAAAGTTGGGAAAAATTTGTTTGTTTACCTTGGAAGAAAGTGTTACGCCGAGTAACGCTTCGAAAGTTAGAGAAAGAAACTCTTCGAAAAAAAAAATTAGAGAGAGAAATTTTTTGAAGAAAATGAAGATTGTGCGGAAAATTGAGGGGCACACTGCTCTATTTATAGAGCAAAGCCCATGAAGCGGACCAATCAGAGCAAAGCCCATGAAACGTCCACCAATCAATGCAAAGCCATGTGTCAAGCATGCAGCCACGGATTGTCAATCGACATACAATACCAATCTTATTCGACACGCTCCTTAGTATCTACATGCCAACGGCCAGCTGATCAACCAAGCTTGGCAGCACCGGCCGGGGGCAATCAAAAGCACACGGCACTCTCAACCTTGGTCTCGGCCAGCGCCATTTTCTTTTCCACATCGGATGTCCATTACACAACCATGTGGAGGGGGGATATGGTACGGCCTGAACAAAACCAAGCCGAGGAAGAAGTTCAACATGCGCAGAATACGCTCAACACTCATCGAAAGTCCATACCACGGCATAGACTACGCTGGGGGCAAATTGATGGGGCATATTCTGCACCCGCTGACCGAGTCAACATATTGAGCAAGGTCAAAGCTAAAAGACAGCAAGTCAACATATTAACAGCCTAACCGACAAAGCCTGTCGGCTGTCACTTGGGTCTCGGTCTCGGCAACTAGCCGGCCGAGAGGCATATCCGCGTACTCACATCCAGTCCCCTCGGCATGGAGTCAACCAGGCCTGCCGGCCCGGCATGGGTCCCTCGGCCGAGGGTAAGATAGTCTTTTCACCTGCTAGCCACTTGGCCACTACGTGACAAAAGGTGAAAGTCTATAAATACTCCACTTCTCTCATTGAGAAAAGGATCCAAAAAACTATCACAAACTCACTGAATAATTGGTATAAACTACCTTATCTCTCTACAATATACTTTGCCAAGTTAACATACAACTTATCTCTTTAAGTTTACTGACTTGAGCGTCGGAGTGAGTACGCTCGGTACCAAGCCGAGTCCTCAGTTTGTTCATCTTTACAGGAGAGAGCGAAAGGAAGAGACAAGCAACGACATCATTCAACAAGCTTAAGTGGTCATAATCCTGCTCCGAAATTACACCCGGAACAATTTCTAATCACTTATTTCAAGGTAAATAAAGATAAACAATTAATTATATCGATGAAGGGTCACGAAATCATATCTTATTACAAGGAATGAATTCGTGTAATAGGTTATCGAAATCTATTACAAATGAATGAGATAGAATCACAAGTCTCATGTATACGTTTATTCCTCGGTGTCTTTTGCGTTTGTGTTAAGGACAAAAATAATGATCTAAATGGTTTATATGTAGACTAACCAAGTAGGTTGATAGCTTAACTTATCTAAATTTGCTACTCTACTCACTAATAGTCATCAATATACATGATACGTGCCACTTCATCCTACAAGATTAGCATCAATATGTTCATATATATATATATATATATATATATATATATATATATATATATATATATATATATATATATATATATATATCTTCTCAAATATCTTATAAAATAAGTAATGTTCAAGTAATAATATTATATATCAAAACTTAAAATGGAACTCGGCCGAGATAATTTTTAACTCGGTTATTATAAGCACACATAACAAGTCCGCGTGTGTTATTCTCGTTATTTTTTTTTTCCGGGGTATTACATTACAATGTTCGATTGAGTGGATTATATGAGGAAGTGTTCGATCGACCAGAATTATCCACTCGATCGAACAACTATTATGAGGAAGACCTCGATCGAGCAGATCTCTTTGTTCGATTGAGTACAATTCAGGAGGAGAGTTCTCGATCGAGTACTACCTTTGCTCAATCGGACATAATGGCCATGGAGAGCATTGCTATGTCATCTGGGTTCGTTTTGGATGACGATTTGGACGAAGACAATGGTTATGGTGAATCCCCCATTTGGAAAGCCGAGCTGGACGCTCTAGAGGCCGTAATATACGGGATAAAACCCAGAAAGGAGGGGAATGAGAAGGTAGCTGAGTCCGGGAATGTTCCTAGCATGGTAGAGGTAATATATTCTTTTATCAATTATTCCGATGTTAGGAGCGACCGACCCGAGGTAATTAAAGATAACTTCATGATTATTGCTATGACTAATAGTACACTACCCCATTTGACTTATGCTTTATATTTGGATGCTCCACCCTCTCCTTATTGGACAAATAAGTTAATAATGTTTCACCATATTTGTCATCGGAAATTTGTTAGGTTGAGACGGTACCTTCAATTGTTTTTAAATCCTCCCGAGCTCTCTTATTTTCCACCTACGGTTCATTTGAGCTTTTATATCCCGTCCGTAGCTGGAGGGCAGAATTATTTTGTGGATAATTTTGGGACCTGTCATAGAAAATTCATTAGGCTTAAACGGTTGTACATTTCAATTTCCTATGTTATTATTATATTATGGTGCTACTTACAATTTTGTGTACCGCATGCGCAGTTATTTGATCGGCTGCTGCGTGCTTTGAGCTATTTTGATTGGGCTCAATTAGAATGGCTGTTAAAGGAAAGAAGAGGTCGAGCTGGGACCTGTCTGAAACTAGCGTTGTCCGGGAGGCAACCCGGATTTTAAGCTTTTTAGTTGTTTTTCGAATTTTTCAGTTTTTGCTGTGTGTGTAATAAATGATTTTTATAACCATAGACGTTGAACAATTTAGGCTTGGTCTTTGGTCGTATTTGTGGTTGCTATTTGCGTCGTTGCAGGTGTTTTATTGGCGCTAAGGAAGTTCGCGCAATAAGGGAGCTATCGATCGAGCACTATTCTACTCGATCGAGTGTCTGACTTCCTCGATCGAACCGTCTCTCCCTCAATCGAGCATCCACATAAACGTACCTCTCGATCGAATAATCATTTCCTTCGATCGAACACTATGGCAGCCAATTGTACTCGATCGAGTTTTATATCTTCTCGATCGAGTACTACGAGTAGGCTTGTTTGATTCGCTTCCTGTGACGCTGTTCTGGAGTTGTTCGTGACTTCCCTTGTTGCTGGCTGGTTTGGGGAGATCCCTACTTCGCGTATTTTTGCGAGTTTTTTGCAGCTTCACTCTCTCCTTTTTAGTTTGCATTTCCTTTCCCTATTTTTGAGTACAATGAGGGCATTGTACGGTTTGGTTTGGGGAGGTTATGCATCCATATCTATGTCCGCATTTATATTTTTATTGCATTTCTGTTATCACGTTTAATTTATGTATGCATTGTTGTTTATTTTTATAAAATTCAAAAATCTCATAAAAATAGAAAAATTTCTAAAAAATCAAAAAATTTCATCTTTATTTTAGCATATAGGTCGAGTCGGATCGGTAGATTTCAATGATGATATTGCACCATAATTTGTCCTTTTGCTTAAGCCTTGCATTAAACTGTTATCTTTTACCTTTGTCTTATTGCATATCTACGAGTTAATGATAAAATACAGCTGAACAAATAGACTTGACCTGATAATTTTGGCAAACTAATAATTTCTAAGATTTAGAGCCTTATAAACTGGTGTCATTTGTGACCGGTTTCATGTAGGATTATGAGTAGTATACTCCTTGCATAACATGTTCATTGATTTGCACATATGAAATTCCATTGCTTTTTGCCTACATACATTCGGGTTAGTGGTTGGTGTCACATGTAGAGAGGTGCTTACATTCCCTTTTTATTTCATTTTTACCCATTTAACTCCACATTAGCCAAATTTGCCTTCTGACCCTTAACTACATCCAAATTTAGCCTGCCTTGTCAAGCTAATTAGTGTATGTTTTGCGGTATATAATTTAACGTGCCGAGTTTGGTTTGTATTGTATTGTTTTGGAGTTGGTAATTTATGAAGGAGAAGGAGATTAAATGAAAAAAAAAAGAAGTTGAAAAGAAAAAAAACAGAAAAATGAAAAAAACCGAAAAGAAAAGAAAAAGAAGAAAAAAAAGAAAGCGAAAAAAATGAAAAATAAGATGTTTGATTATAAGATCGGTTTCTGCTCCTATGCTTTATTTATGTCTTCTGAGGAGTATGTTCGGTTTGATGAGTTTGTATGCCAATTAAAAGGCATTGTGCTTAAATTTTGATGGAGTAGAATCGGATATTGTTTAGTATGGTTCCGTTAGGTAGCTAGCTTGACTATTACCTCACATATCCAAAATGTTTTGCCTTTTCTTACCCATTGCCTCACTTTACCATATTTTTTGTAAGCCCTCGACTGTGACAGACCTTGTTTGGTTGGAATGTATGTGTGCGGTAGCTAGAATTGTCTATCATATTAGCTGCATGCATGTTTATGTAGGTCGTAGTTTAGGTGAGCGACTTATTTCTCTTCTTCTCTTACACTCATATGCTTACCCTTTGCTTCATGAGAGAAGAGTGACTTGTGAGAGTCCATCATTAAAGGTATTGCAAGGTCGACGGTTCAACTTTATTATAAACATCTCATAATTCGTTGCATTTGACTGTTTTGCTATAAGTATTAGTTTGCTTGTATTAAATCGGTTTAAGTGGACAATTTGTAGCTAACTTTGAGTTTTCTTTTCTGTTCCATTAGTTTTGCATATAGTTTGCTTGGGTACAAGCAAATGTATGGTTTGGGGAAGTTTGATGCGTGCATTTTATATAGACTTTTTGTACCATATTTGCACGCATTCCTATGCATATTTAGTAGTGTTTAGCTACAAATGTCCCCCGAATTGTCTACTTTGGTTTCTCTTGTATTATTTGCATGTATGAACAAGAGAGAAGCGTAATGAAGCTTAAAATATGTCCCTATGCATGCATTTAGGAGATGAGTTGAGTCGGAGCTTGTAGACTACTATTTTGAGATGCGCATAGAAGTAAGGAAGCTAGGCGAGCAAAGGAAGAGCTTCAAATTACTAGTGCCTACTTTGAAGAGCCATATGTCGAGTTCTACAAATTATTTTCAAGTAATTCCAATTGGAGTTGAAAACTTGCCTGTTAGCTTTCCAACGCCACCGAAAACGCTCTGTTTATCCAAGTAACAAAGAAATGGCGGCCGTTTGAAATTCAGTGCGCGAAGCAGGAATTGTGCGCTGGAAATACTCGATCGAGTACTATCTTGTTCGATCGAGTGCCTAATGTCCTCGATTGAATGGTCCCTTTTTGATAGTGTTCGATCGAGTACCTAAAGTCCTCGATCGAGAGGTTTGCTAGAAGTTACTCGATAGAGGAGTTTTAAAGTACTCGATCGAGTACTTTTCTATTTGCCGCAGGGTTTTAATATCGTATTAGGTTAATAAATATCTCCCATATATAAGGAGAGACATAATTAAGTTTTGGGGATCATTCATTCAGCATTAATCAAACGTTACTGATTATCTCTCTTTTTCTCTCTTTTTGGGACCCTCTTTCAGACGTTTGCTTTGTTCTGCTATTTTCCGGATTTTAATTTGTAATTCTCTCTTTACTCTTTTCCATCTTCAATGTTTATTATTTCTTCATCTTTTGTTCTTGTTATGTTTATGCATAACTAATCCCCTAATGCTAGGATTATGGGAGTCATGGTAGTATAGCAATGATGCAATAGTTGGTTTAGGAGATTTAATGTTAGAATTTTTTCATTTACAATTTAAATATAATCGTTTAGTTAAGTGCATGCAACTGAATTAGTTAATCTGGTTAAGTTCAGACCTAGATCGGAAGATTGGAATGAATAGACCTGTTATGAGCAATAGACTACACTAGTGAGGGTGGAAGCTATGCTAGTTGTATTTTAGGGCGGATAGCGGACCGGAATGACCTTTCCTTTACCCTTCTCACATCAGACCGATTGACCTACCTTTAGCTGATTTGTGTAATACCATGATAACCCGACATCCTGGCATCTCTCTCTCTCTCTCTCTCTCTCTCTCTCTCTCTCTCTCTCTGTCTTTATTTTCCCTCTATCCTTACTTTTATTATTTTAGTTCAAATACTCAAACCCCCATCTTGTGACCTTAGACAGACTGAATTAACAAGTAGATAGTGATCGCCTCCCTGTGAAAATCGACCCTACTTCCACTAGCTTCTGTTAGTTGTTTTAGGTATTTATTTTTGGTAGTAAACGACGATATCAGAGCTCAATGAATATACCAAAAGAATCTCATTTATTGGGATGTGCAACTTGAGAGACTTCTTATTACAGATCGTATGTTGAGAATGGCTATTGGACATAAGTCAGTCTGTTTCTTATGTTATGGAGGAGATGAAAGCCATAGTCACCTATTCTACAACACAAATGTCAATTTATCAGAAGGAGCATTGATGATCTCTTGTAAAATCAACTTCATGTACATATTCAGGCCACTGATTTGTGTCATATAGGCATTACATATTCTTTTTAGAGAGCAAGGAATAAGGGCTATAGTAGAAAATCATGTGATATAGGGTTGTCTCCGAGATATCCGGGGGCCTGTGCAAAATTTTGAAAGTAGGCCCCCAAATACCACTACATTTAGATCTTGCTATTTATAATTTGATGCTACAAAGTATTTTATTAGGAGAATTTTTTTCTATAGAGTAGCCTTCTTAATTGTTTTTTTTTATACTATCTTACATGAATAAATGTTTTTTTTGTTAATTAATAATGTAAAAGGCACACTTTGCATATCGACTAAAAATAATTATTAAAGGAAGAGAAATAAATACTCCGTATTGATTAACAATAACTGAATGTTTTTTTTTGAGAGAAACAATAACGGAATGTTAAGGACTAAAAAGCTGTAAAATAAATAAAAGTACAAAACTATATACTATGTCATAAATGAAAGCGCAAAATGTTTCTATGAGGAATCGAACCCAGGTGCGCTGAAGGAAGGTAAAAAGAAATACAAAAAAACACAATGTTCTCAAGTCTCAACCAATTTTGCTGCTATGTTTAACCAGATATTATCCATTTAAATTTGTACGGATTTAGAATTAGTTTATTTAAGAAGAGAACTCTCTTATAAAAATTAAACTTTATCACGTTTTAACGCATTTCTCCTACATTCGAACATGCGATCTTAATTCTCACATATTAATATTTTACTAAATTAAGAAAACCATCAATAGTCGGTAGTGAGTAACGACGGAGATATAAGGTTAAAACTTAACATTTTTTTTTTTGACAATCGGGTTAACAAGATCAACATTTTAATAGCACGCTTAGGTAGTCTATGAGCGGCTTTAATATAAATTCTAGGAACATAAACAAAAGAAATACAATGAAAGTTAGCAGTTAGATCGATTATATCATCGATAGTATTTCTAGTCCAATGTTTGAGTTGAGAAAACTTTAGGACTTGAGCAAGAATCTGTATACAATCAGAGAAAATATTAATATGAAGTATGTTATGAGAGAGCGCCCACTTTAAGGCTTCCCTAATTGCCAAAGCTTCCGCTTGTTCAGCATTCTCAGCACTTTCTTTGATATAGAATTCAGAAACAACATCATTATCAAAAATGATACACCCACCAAAACCAACAACAAGCTCCTTAGACCATGCAGCATCCACATAAATATGAGATCGAGAGCAGCTCACTAAACTCTGAATCAAAGGAAATGGTGCTCCATTCCTAAGTTTAGTCAAGTCTTCCTCTATAGGCATTTGAAAAACTATGGACCCTGGTTTTGCATCTTCAACAGAAATGGCTAAGTTAAGTAAATCTTGATATAATAAGATAGCACCAATATGGGAGCACTAAGTATTATCAAAAATCTTTCTGCACTTTACCACCCAAATAGTCCAAAAAGTACAAAAAAGAAAGAAGTAAGCCTCTTGCTTATTATTAGCCTTAAAGAGCATAGAAAGCCAATTGCAAACCCAAGATTGGAGGCTCAAATTATTCCCTGATTGTGCTAGAATCCCCAGGAGACTTCCAGCCTAAACTCTATTAGAAAATGAACAATCACGGAAAAAGTGGTCAGGTGATTCCATTTCTTGTGAATCACAAAGCACGCAAGTAAATGGGCTATCAAAACCCCTCTTTAAGAATCCTTCCCAGTGGGCAACGATTCAGTGAGAAGTTTTCAAATAAGAATGATCCAACTTTTCGGTCCTTGATGAGTCATAATTATATGCATATTTATGCCTCCCATTAATTGCTTTTGATACGGTTTTCGTGCTAGTTTATATTATTTATATGCCTTTTATGTTAGAACGTTGATACTTCCACTTTTTGATGTTTAATGCAGAAATGATGCATTTGAGGAGCAAAGGAATGAAATGGGCATCGCGGAGTAGGCATGAAGGAATACATGAAGCATGGCACAGGAATCCATAAGAATGAAGGAAGAGAAGTTAAGAAAAAAACACGAAGAAAGGAGCAAAAACAAGTAATGCCTCGATCAAGTGTTAGAAGGCTCGATCGAGAAAGCATGTACTCGATCGAGTACTTCGAGGCTCGATCGAAGAACCATCAATTTCTATATTTTCCGCAATTTTTCTTAAGTCGGTTATGTTTTGCTATAAATACCTAAACCGTACCCTAATCTATTCTACGCTTTACTTTACTTAGCTTCGTATTGCTACCCTAAAAAAACTCTCAAAAAATACTTTTTGTTTAGATTATTGTCCTTACTTTTGGATCTAAATTTCGTTATTCATTATTCGTTAAGATACTTAATATTTCTTCATTAATTATTAAATTAGTTCATGCTATTATTTCTTTGTTCTTATTTATTGTCTTTAATTATGTCTTCATCAATTATTGTTGTTGTTCTTCCATTTAATATGAGTAGTTAAATCTCTTTTCTAGGGTGAATGGGGATCTAGGTTGTTAGAAGGGGGAATTAATTAATGAATTGATAGTTAAAATTGCTTATTCGTTGTTGTTCAGTTTATTGTTCTTCATCTAGTTAGTTAATTACTGGCCAATTGACTACTATAGCAAATTGAGACTTTTATCGACTTGGTTAGAATCAATATAGGTTGCGATAACTGAATAGAAATAATTTAATGATAGCGATTGCATGTTAAATTAGATCTAAAGGAATATTGAATCGACCGATAATATAATCTTAAACAACATAATTAGCTCTATCAATAAGTTAAGACTCACCCTCGAATAACTACCTAGTGAACCTAAACCCTAGACTTCTTAATATTATTGTTTTTCATCTTTTATTACACTTGTTATTAGTTGTTAGAAATCAAACCAATCAAAACCCCCACAAAATTGGTTAATTTAAGACGATCTAAATATAAACAAACTAGAATAATTACCTTACCTCCTTGTGGATTCGACCCTGACTTACAACTAGCTATTTTGTTAGTATTAACCTAAGATTTATTTTGATTAAGGCCAAATGAACGAAAATAACCTTATCAAATTTGGCGCCGTTGCTAGGGAGGCAACAATTTTTCTGTTTGTTTCTGTTTATTTTTGTCTTTTGTCTCAGGGAGCATCAGTTCCTTGAGACAGTTTTATCTCTTCTTGTTGTTTTCGTGTATGCCCAGGTCTAACAGGTTAGAGATTATACCTTTTAATCCTGAGCCAGAAAAGGCTTTTCGGTACAGAAGAAAATTTCAAAGAGAAGTAAGTCAGGTTGAAGACTTGAGTACACTTGACTACGAGCGGTATACTTTTGCATAAGACTCGTCCTTTGAAGAGGACACACTTATTTCTGCACCAGTTACTCCTACAACATCAAAGATGCCGACCTTGGCAAGTCATTCCGAACCCACGGTTGCTTCTATTCCTAAAGGCTTCAAGCTCCCTACCACTGATAAAGGGACTTTTGAGATCAAGCCTTTTTATATAAGCCCAATAGGGAGAAATATGTTTGGAGGAAAAGCTGGAAAGGACCCCGCAAAGCACATGGAGAAATTTGTCACATATTGTTGCTTTATTCCTTTGAGAGCTAAGGTGACTCAAGATCAAGTCAAACCGACTTTATTTCCTTTCTCTTTGAGAGATGCTGCAACTGAGTGGCTTCGTGACTTGGTATGGAGACCGACGCAATTACTAATTGGACTTCATTAGCTCTTGCATTCTACAAGAGGTATTTTTCACCACAGAAAACTAATGCTCTTAGAAGTCAGATTACTAGTTTTAAGCAAGGTCCAATCGAAGATTTCAATGAAGCTTGGGTTAGTTTCAAACGACTAGTTCGGTCCATTCCCCACCATGGCTTCGAAATTTGGTTCCTTTGCAACAAGTTTTACAATGGGTTGTATGACGATCACAGAGCTTTACTTGATTTTTCTGCTAATGGGAGATTCCAGGATAATACTAATGTCAGTAATGCTTGGAAGTTGATTGATCAGATAGCTACTCACACAGCTGAGTATGGTAACCCCAAAGGTAGCCAGAGAGGAAGTGGTTCAGATAATGTCATTGCAGCACAGTTGGAGGCCTTAACAGCTCAAATAACCGAATTAAAGACATCCTAGTCTTTGGGTAAACAAGAAACAGTTCATATGGTTCAATAATAAGTGTCCTGCGAGAGATGTGGGATAGATGGCCACACTGCGGCTAAGTGTATGAGTACCATATAGCAAGTTCATGCCTTCCAGTCTTTCAAGCAAAGTACTACTTATTCTAATTTCTTCCCTGAAAGGAGTCAGAATGCTTATGCTCAAGCCTCGCCACAAAATACTTACATTATTCCTCCAAACCGTGGTAACTAACCACAAGGAAACTTTGTTCGGAAAAATCAAGGAGGTTTTCAACAGATGCAACCTCCTCCTCAAGCTCCTAGTAATGAGATGGCAAATTTAAGAGCTCTCTTACAACAAACTTTGTCAATGCAACAAAAGCAAACGGCTCAGATTTCTGAACTCATGGCTCACCACAAGATGCTGGATACTCAAGTTGATCTAATGGCGGCTCAAAATCCTTCAAAACAGCCCGGTCTTCCTCCTTAAGATAAGCAAGCACATGAGCAAGTTAATGCTATTTCTTTGAGGAGCGGTACTACCTATTAAGGTCTGGACACACCCATTAATGATGATGAAGTTCTTTACATGCATCCTAAAGGATTGGGTAACTAGGAATTGATTGATGACAAGAAGGAATTAAACAAAGATAAAACACGGGATGAGCAAAAAAGCGAGAACTGCAGAGGATCCTAGATCGAGCCCAATTAGGCTTGATCGAGGAACCAAGCTGCTCGATCGAGTACACCATAGGTTCGATCGAGGCACCCCCCTTTTGATGATTTTTCGAGTGTTTCAGCTACGGCATTGGACAAAAGTAGGTTCCTCGATCGAGTACCCTCAAGGCTCGACCGAGTCACCCCTGAACTCGATCAAGTGACCACTATACGTGATAGGGTCACTCCTGTAGCCGACGACGGTGCTTCTAAAACTACTTCTAAAGCTAAAAAAGCCGAGCCGATTAAAATTCAACTACCTTTCCTCGACGATTGTAGAACTCCAAACTTGAACAACAGTTTTGAAGGTTCATGGAAATAGTGAATAATCTTCAAGTGACAGTGCCATTTACTGATTTGGTAACTCAAGTGCCGGCCTATGCTAAGTTTTTGAGAGAGATCTTATCCAAGAAGCGGTCTTTTGATGAAGTTGAGACAGTAGCATTCACTCAAGAGTGCGCGGCCACATTACAAGCTAACTCACCATCAAATCTTATGGATCCAAGGAGTTTTTCTATTCCTTGTCATATTGGCAGTATAACAATTGATAAAGCCCTTTGCGATTTAGGGGCTAGTGTTAGTGTCATGCCGTATTCAATATGCAAAACGTTAAATATGGGTCAACTACGTGTCACTAATATGACCTTACAAATGACCAATAGATCTTTAAAGAAGCCTATGGGTGTCTTAGAGGATGTGCCAGTTAGAGTAGGGAGGTATTTCATTCCAGTCGACTTTATTGTTATGGATATAGTTGACGACTCTCAAGTACACATCATTCTTGGTAGACTATTCTTTCACACTGCAGAAGCACTCATAGATGTTAGGGATGGTAGTTTAACACTAAGAGTGGAGGATGACACTGTTAAATATGTTCTTGATAACGCTATAAAGCGTCCCCATTCAGTAGCTCCTTGTTATATACTTCATGCTCTTTCTCTTTCAATTGATGGTTCATTTTCTTATTGTTTAGATATGAATCCATCTGATGCCCCTACTGCTGCATCATATCCATGGAGCAAGGAGGTGGATGAGATAGAGAAGTTGATATATGGAGATGAGATTCCTCCTAAGATGGTTTACAGCTGTGAGGAGAGTGTTGACTTGGAGGCCGAGTTGGATGCTTTGGAAGCAGAGATATTTAGAGAGGAGCCAGTCAAAGTTTTTGATGAAGCTCCTATGGCGGATTAAGTGCCCTATCTCCTTCCTCAAGAAGATGATATGAAAAGCGATGATCATACTTGCTCATATTTTATTTTAGACTTTGAGTTTGATGAGCCAAAACATTATTCATTGCTTTTATTCTTTGCTTGGTCTATTTATTGGTGCTACTTATGTTTGTGTGTAGCACATGCGCTACTTTTTGATTTACTATTACGTGCTTTAAGTTGTATTGATTGTGTTTTGTATGGGCATTTGTTTTAAATGCATGAAACTTGCTCGCCAGTAGGTTCCTCGATCGAGTGTCATGGGGCTCGATCGAGTACCCAAGTGTTATGGGTTTAATTCGTGGCCTGGCGATGATAGGAATTGCGCGGTTGATCTTCTTCCCCTATTTTTGCAGCTGGTTTGGGGGGAATCATATGCTCTTACCCGGTATTCTCTTCCCTTGTATTTACTTTTATTGTATTATCTCTTGTTATTTCCCATTCCTCTTGTTAGGTGTGTCCTTTAGGTTGCTGAAATTTTTGTGTGATTGCTATGCTGTAGGCGTCACATTGAGGATATTGTGACATTTAGGTTTGGGGGAGGAGTTTAATTATGTTGTATGCCTTTATTTTATCGTTGTGTGCTTTTATATCAAAAGTCCATAAAAAATAAAAAATTTTGAGATACAAAAACATGTTTTTCCTTTGTTTTAGGCCGAGTCTTGGTGAATTAAATAACAATGATGTTAAATTGCATTGTTTTTGCATTTGAATCCCATTTAGTTGTTCATGTACTTCATTTTGACCCGTTATTCATGGAAACAAAACTCATAACTCGAGTCTTGACCGTATTGCCATGCCTTATGCTAATTAGATTTGACACAATTATGTTGGTAAACTACTTAAATTCTGAGGTCTATAGAGCTTCCTAGGCCAGGAACATCAATCATTGGTTTCATTGTTATTTAGGCTTGAGTGTGGTTTCTCCTTGTGTAATATGTAATATCAAACTGCATAAGTGTGACATTTGTTTCTTGATACTTTCATTGCTTTCATTTGAGTAAGTACATGTGGATAGGTGGTTTTTATCGTTCAAATAAGCCTTACATTATTCTTTTTGTTAGCCCATTTGAACCCTTGTAGCCTATCTTAACTACATCTTATGAGCTACAATCCAAGAATTTGCCTACCTTTTCGGGATAGTCGCAGTTGCTTGTTTATCTTTCTATTTTGCTATTATGGTTGGGTTGGGACTTATTATTGTCATATGGGCATAGCAAAGTACTTTTGGCAATTGTGTTGTATCCTTGTGTTGGAAAAAGAAAAATATGAAGCAAAAGAAAAGAAAAAAAAGAAAGAAAAGTTGAAAAAAAAAAGAATTAAAAAAAAACAAAAAGAAAAGAAATAGATTGCTTCATTTGGTTTTGTCAAGGATCCAAAGGATGGTCGTTAGAGTCTAATGCATATTTGGAGAGTACTTCATACGCTCTCATGTGTTGTAAAGTTAAGATCATTTCACTAAGTTGGGTTCATTTGTTATTTTAAGATTTGGTTTTGGTTTAGTGCTGCGACTACCGTCTGAGCTCCACATATCCACAACGTGTTTTGGCACAAACCATTTCTATCCCTTTAACCCATTTGAAACCCTTATTGTCCTTGATACATGTACTTTTGTGTATATTGTGATTGCATATTAGTTGGGGAAATCTCTATCACATTAGATTGCATGCATGTTTCATAAGTTGAGTGAGTGTTTCTACTTCTTTCTATCTTCACATATAACTCACTCTTACATACTTATGAATGCATGAGTGAAATCAGCGAGAATCCGACTAATTTGTCTTGCAAGATCGAAAGATATTTGGCATTTGTCTATAGTATGGTGACTTGAGACTTTAGCTGCATTTTCTATTTCTCGTACCTTTGAATTTATTTTATTGGTACACTTTGGTCATTGCTTTGTTATAGATATGGATAGCTTGGGATTTGTATGCATTAAACATTAGCTCTGAGTTATTTATTCGCCATCTGTATGATTGCCTTTTGTAATTGTGTGATGCTTTGCTTGAGGACAAGCAAAGAGATGGTTTGGGGGAGTTTGATGAGTCATAATTATATGCATATTTATGCCTCCCCTTAATTTCTTTTGATACGGTTTTCATGCTAGTTTATATTATTTATATGCCTTTTATGTTAGAACGTTGATACTTCCGCTTTTTGATGTTCTATGCAGAAATGATGCATTTGAGGAGCAAAGGAATGAAATAGGCATCGCAGAGTAGACATGAAGGAATACACGAAGCATGGCATGAGAATCCATAAGAATGAAGGAAGAGAAGTTAAGAAGAAAACACGAAGAAAGGAGCAAAAATAAGTGATGCCTCGATCAAGTGTTAGAAGGCTCGATCGAGGAAGCATGTACTCGATCGAGTACTTCGAGGCTCTATCGAGAAACCATCAATTTCTATATTTTCCGCAATTTTTCCTTAAGTCGATTATGTTTTGCTATAAATACCTAAACCGTACCCTAGTCTATTCTACACTTTACTTTACATAGTTTCGTATTGCTACCCTAAAAAAACCCTCAAAAAATACTTTTAGTTTAGATTATTGTCCTTACTTTTGGATCTAAATTCCGTTCTTCATTATTCGTTAAGGTACTTAATCTTTCTTCATTAATTATTAAATTAGTTCATGCTATTATTTCTTTGTTCTTATTTATGGTCTTTAATTATTTCTTCATCAATTATTGTTGTTGTTCTTCCCTTTAATATGAGTAGTTAATTCTCTTATCTAGGGTGAATGGGGATCTAGGTTGTTAGAAGGGGGAATTAATTAATTAATGAATTGATTGTTAAAATTGCTTATTCGTTGTTGTTCAGTTTTTTTTTTTTTTTTTTTTTTTTTGGCTAAAATGTAAGCTTCCATTAAAAACGACAATTACAATAGGTTTTTAGTACCATACATCATTTGTGCTAATATCAAATAAGATGCACCTTACACAACCAGATTCTATCCTTAGTACTAACTACACGAGGCTTACACTCATTGAATCTACATACAATCATCCTCCTAATCTGTTGGATTACCAGTTCAGGTCTGGTAACACTAGTTTCTAGACGAGCACTATTTCTTTGCATCCAGACCATGTACCAGCACGCCAAAACAGCAGCAGTACACAGCTTCATGCGGATTGAACTCCATCTCTTCCTATTAATAACATGCAGTACATTCCTCTGTGCAATATCAGAACTCAACCAGGTACTAGTTCCACGTAACAGACTCTTGCTGAAATGACAGTCCTCAAACAAATGCTGGTGTGTTTCAGAGGCAGACTGACATAGACAACATATATAAATCATCTTGTGAAATCTGAAGCCTAGCTGAAGTGCCCTATTTGAGATTAGCCAGGCAATAAAAGAATGCTTAGGTAATGCCATAGTGCACCAGACAACCTTGTGCCAATCAACTTGAATTCTCTTGTCCCTTAACCAATCATTGCAGCTCTTAACAGTATACCCTCTTGATCCTATAATACATTGTCCATCAACAAAGCCCTCTTTAATCAGATCCTTGATATGGCACACTTTCCTCCAGTGCCAGCTAGAATTTGCAGGAGGACCAAACCAACTGACACCTTTTAAGTACACATGATGAACCCATTGGACCCATAGCTTATCAGGATGTGCTGCTATCCACCATACTAATTTCCAAATAGAAGCCTTGTTCCAGAAATGACTCTGCTTAATTCCTAATCCACCCTCATTCACAGGCACACAGATCTTTGCCCAACTCAGTAGAGGTACTCTAGTATATTCTGACTTACCTTCCCATAAAAAGGACCTACAAATAGCATCCACCTTAATCAACACACCTTTAGGTAGGACAAACATTGAGGCCCAATATGTATACATAGAAGTTAAGACAGCATTAACCAAAACAAGTCTCCCAGCATAAGACAATCTTTGAGCACCCAAACTACTAATTCTCTCAACAATTTTGTCCACCAGCTCAGCACAAAATTTTTTCTTTAATCTCCCTGCAGTAATGGCCACTCCAGGATATTTAAAAGGCAATGTACCTTCCTTAAATCCTAAAATAGCAAGGATATCATGTTTCAGCTGAGTCTTGACTCCATTGAAGTATGCACAAGATTTCCGTGCATTCATTTGAAGTCCAGAAGCAGCTGAAAAGGCAGAATAAGCTCTCAAAAGGATCATAATAGACTGTGCATCTCCTTTGCAAAACAACAAAATATCATCAACGAACATTAAATGATTTAATTTCATTTGTTTGCAAAGAGGGTGGTAGTGAAACTTCAATTTGTCTGTAGCACAAGCAAGGATCCTACTCAAATACTCCATACCCAATGTAAAAATCAATGGTGAGACAGGATCACCTTATCTTAATCCCCTTTTTCCAGGGAAAAAGTCAAAGGTCTCACCATTAAGAGACAGAGAGAATGAAGCACTTGTGATACACTCCATTAAAAGCTTGCTAAAAGGAGGAGGGAACTTATAAGCATCCAAGCGCTCCTGCACAAACCTCCAGCTTACAGAATCATAAGCTTTTATGAGGTCCATCTTAAACATACATCTGGGGGAGCAAGATTGCCTGTTGTACAATCTTACTAAATCTTGACACACCATGATATTTTCACTTATACTTCACATTGCAGCAAGCTATTGGCCTATACTGAGTCACACTTGTTGGCATCTTACACTTAGGAATTAAAGTAAGTGTAGTGGCATTTAATTGTTTCAAGAGTTTACCAGAACTGAATACATCCAGTACAGCAGCACTAACCTCCTCTCCTATCACACTCCACGAATCCTTGAAGAAAGCACTGGAATACCCATCAGGGCTAAGTGCTTTGTGGTCAGGGATAGAAAAGATAGCTTCCTTAATTTCTTGTACTGTGACTGGTTGTTGCAGGATCTCCTATTGCCTGGATTCAAAAACTTTTCCTTTCCTGACAATATGCACATTCACAGGAGTTGTCTCTTTGGTAGTGCCAAGAAGATCCTTATAATAATTGAGAAAAGCATTCTGAATTCCATGAGGATCATCAAACTCAGTACCATGAACATCTTTAATCATCAAGACTTGATTCCTCAGGAACTTACTTTTAATCACTCTATGAAAATATTTTGAGTTACTATCACCATCTTTAATCCAGGCTGCTTTTGCTTTCTGGCTTAAAAATTGAGTGCAGGCAGCCTGTAGTTCCTTATACTCTTGTTGTGCTGCAATCTCCTTAGCAATCCAATCTGTATTCCCAGGATTTCTCACAATTTGAGCCTGGATATATTCCAAGTTCTTCAGAGCCATGGCAGAAGTGTTTTCAATGTCACAGAAGAACTCTTTATTAAAATTTCTGAGATGCAATTTCAGATGCTTAAGTTTCTTAACCAAACATAACATTTTAGTACCCTGCTGCTGAACATCCCACCAATTACTCAGTGCATTAATATAATTGGCAGTTTTACCCCACATATTATAGTACTTAAAAGGTTTATTATGTGTAGCCAACTGTCTCTTGCTTTTAATAACACATGGGGTATGATCAAAAGCTCCTTCGGGGAGGAAATGAGCATACATATCTGCCATAAGGGTACTCCACTCTTCATTAATTAGAACCCTATCTAATCTGCTGTAGACACGAGTAGCAGGCTCATGTTTATTGTTCCAGGTAAATAGAGATCCCATTGCAGGACTATCCACCAACTCACACCTAGTCAAGCAATGTTGGAACTCAGCAATCTCAGCATCACTGCTACTTCCACCCAGACGTTCAGAATGAGCTAGAACACAGTTAAAATCCCCACAAACTAACCAGGGCTCAACACCATTATCATTAAAATTCCCCAGTTGATTCCATAACTCATGTCTACCATTAATATCATTATAAGCACACACCATAGACAACTTAAAGACAATTTTAGTAGAATGTTCAGTAACTCTCATGTTAATACACTGAGCAGAATAATCACAGAAGTCAACATTAAAAATGGTAGGATCCCAAAGTACCCAAACCCTACCTCCTTTATGCATACTATTATTAGTTGTCAGACTCCATCCATCCATGAGAATACCTTTGACACTATTTAGAGATAAGGATTTAACCTTAGTCTCAAGGAGGCCAAATAACCCTACTTTTTTTTTTTTTGCAAGAATAGCAAGCCATGTATTCATCCATAAAGGGAATAATGAGGCAAATTCTTAAAAAGATAGCCAATAACTTAGATTTCTATCTAAGCATTTAAGTAATCTAGGAACTCTTTCTCCTCACTTAAATTTGAAACATGAAATAAACGGACACATACAATATACTGGACTCGTCTTAATAGATAAGCAACATCATGTTCTGAGCCTCGAAAAATTCTGAAATTCCTCTCTTCCCATAGACAATACACCAAGGTGTGCATACATCCAGTGCATTTGGTCTTCCAATGCCTTCGAGCATGCCTGTTAGAAATCCAAGCAATTTCTTGCTTCAAAGAGTTGGTTCTGCCCAGTACTTTCATCCATAACATTAGACTCTGCCACAATGTTGTAGAATATGGACATTTAAAGAATAAATGACTGTGGCTTTCTAGTGCAGCTTTGTAAAGAACGCATCTGTTGACTATCATCATACCCTTCTTGTTTAAATGGTCAACTGTAGCCAGCTTCCCCTGCAATGCCAGAGTCATGATTACACTATGCTTTGGTAGAACTGCCTAATTCCAGACAGTCTTACCCCATCTCACAGTTCTTTCCTTATCTCTGAGCTGTTCATAAGCCAATGACAAACTGAATTTCCCATTCCTAACACAAGACCGGAGCACAGTCTTAGCAACATCAATGGTACCAGTTTTTTGAAGCAAATCATCTCTAACCTTTAGGAGACTCTTCCAACTTTCAGAGTGATAATTCTTGGATGTCATAGTCCAAAAATTACCAGCCTTAATGTTATAGAGATAGTTTCATGTTTTCCAAAAGCTCTCTGAATGCTGATCAATTTCCCATATCCACTTGCTAATGAGACATTTGTTCCATGCCAGCACTTCCTTTATATTAAACCCACCCTCATGAACTGGTTTACAACAAGAAGCCCAACTCTTCATAATCAATTTTTTAGTTCCCTCGTCAGTATTCCATAAAAAATTCCTGCAAAACTTGGTGATTTGTTTAATTACACCCTTAGGTATCAGCAAAGTGGAGCACCAAAACTGTTCTAAGCCAAAAATCACAGTGTTTATCAGATTGACTTTCCCTGCATAGGATAATTTCTGAGTAGTCTAGTGATTTAGAGCTTGCTGAATTTTAGTTATCAGGTCAGCAAACATTGCTTTATGGAGCTTCCCCTTATTCAGGGGCACACCCAGGTACCTAAATGGGAAAGATCCCTCCACATAGCCAATGTCCCTTAAAATATCTTGTTTGACATCAGCCCTTACCCCTCCCATATAAATGTTAGTCTTCTCAGGGTTAGCTTTCAGTCCTGAAATCTGAGCAATGTAATCCAGTGACTGAGTGACTGTAGCTACAGAGGGAGTATCTCCCCTAACAAGTATCATCAAGTCATCAGCAAAGATCAGGTGATTCAATCCCAGTCTGCCACACTTTGGATGATAAGAGACCTGACTTTTTTGATGAATCCCTCTAAGGAGTCTGGAAAGAATTTCCATACTCAGGACAAGATAAAAGGGGAGAGGGGATCTCCCTGTCTGAGCCCACTTTTCCCTTTGAAGAAACCCACATTATCTCCATTAATTTTTAAACTAAACCAGGTTGAGGTAAGGCATCCCATAATCCAATGTTGAAACTGAGGAGGAAACTTATAAATTTTTAGCATTTGATCAATAAATCCCCATTGAAGTGAATCAAAAGCTTTTTTTGATGTCAACTTTAATGAGGCAGCGAGGTGAAACTCCTTGTTGTCCATACCCTTTAATTAGAGACTGAGTTAACATAATATTTTGAAAGATACTCCTGCCAGCAACAAAAGCTCCTTGTTCTTTACCCACTAGGATAGGCAACAGAGGTTTTAAACGTTCACAAAGAATTTTGCTGACCGTTTTGTACAAAACAGTACAATAAGCTATTGGCCTATAGTCCATCACAGTTTGCACCACAGGTTTTTTGGGAATCAGAGCTAAAAGAGTTGTATTAGCTGTTTTTGAAAGCTTCCCTTTCAGAAAGAACTCTTGAATAGCAGAACAGAACTCAGGGTGAATAATCTCCCAATTCTTTTTAAAAAATTGTGCAGAAAACCCATCATGCCCTGGACTCTTAGTTGAATCAATTGAGAATAGAGCCCTCTTAATATCAGATACCACTATAGGCTTACAAAGGTCCCCCCAAATATCCTATGCTACTGTGGGTCCCTCCAGAAGAGCTTCATCAATAGGAGATATGGGACTTGTTTGACCCAATAGGCTCTGATAATACTCAACAAACGCTTGATTCACCTCCTGAGTACCTTCTCTAGCCCTGCCAGTGTGATCCAAAATATTTCCAACAATGCTTTGATTCTTCCTAGCAGCTATTCTAGAGAAAAAATAGCTATTTGGAGCATCATTGTACTGAATATCCTTCAATTTGGCTCTTTGCAGCAAAGAGCTTCTTTCTGTCTTCCTTAAGAGTAAGTATTTCTCAAGAAGTTGTTTCTCTCTATCCAGCAGGTGAGCATCTAAAGGACTGAGTTGAATCTGTGTCTGGCAACCCGTCAAGTCATCATGAGCCTGTTTAACCCTCTTGGAAATATCAGAGAAATGATTTTTATGCAGTGTTATGAGGTTTCTCTTAACATTTTTCAATTTACCAAATAGTCTAAACATTGCAGTCCCTCTGACAGTGATATCCCAAGCATGAAGAATTGTACTACTGTAATGTTGATGTTCCTCCCAACAATTTAAGTAGCTAAATCTCCTTTTAGGTGTGTAAGCATCCTGAATGCTCCCCAACATGGGAGAGTGGTCAGATATCCCTGATGGCAGTATGGTAACCTGGGTCTGAGGGTAATGTACCAACCAAGAAGGATTTGCTAGTACTCTATCAAGTTTGGACCAGATTCTAGCATTGACCTCTCGTTTGTTAGTCCATGTATGCTCACACCCTTAACTTTTTAGATCATCCAACTGACAGTCCAATAAGCACTGATTGAAAGCCAATATTTCTGCAAGAGAAGGGGGATTGGGACCTATTCTTTCTTCCATAGCCCGCACTATGTTAAAATCACCCAAAATTATCCAGTTGGTAACAGAATTTCTTAAACCCATGAGCTCATTCCATAACCCTTCCCGTACTCCAGCATCATTACTTCCATGTATAAAGGTGATATGGACAGTTTGATTTGAACCATGGTGAAGGAGTTCAAGATGAATCAACTGATGATGAGCATGAGAAGAGAGTAGTGTGACTACCTGTTTATTAAGAAAAACCCATATCCTACTTTATGCATAAACATAAACCATTTAATATGCCTTTGTTTTGCAGGATTATTGAGCCCCCTAACGTTCCAGAACCCAAGGCTATATATCTCCCACCCCAGGGTGAGAGACACTACCACTAATCCCAATACCTTCCTTGGGTGTTGCTGAAGTATTCAGAGCTTCCAGGAATGTATGCTGCCCAAATGTATGAACACTATATGCTCCTTCAATACATTCCTGTCTACTCAATCTCATGACAGGCCTCATAGGAGTAGGCCCCATAGTGTACTTTCCAGAGTTAAGCCACACCACAGGAGTCTTCAACTGGATTTCAACCTGAGTTCCAGGCTGAGTAGGCACATTAGGGGTATGAGCAACCTCCTTACCCTTCTGAAGTGACTGAGTTGTTTTGCTTTGTTTCTGTGGTGGTTCAGGTTGCTTAGGTTTAGGCCTCCAAACTTTGGACTGGGGTTTCTGAGCTGCTCCTTGGTTAACAGGTTTCTTCTTTGATCTCCTGCAGTCTGCAACCTTGTGCCAAATACCTTTACACCCAGAACAAACAACTGGCTTCCACTCAAATTCCACATCTATTTCAACAGTTTCACCATGTTCATCCAAAAACCTCACTTTTTCAGGCAAATCAGTTCCAAAACCAACTTCAATAATAGCACGGGCATAACCTATTCTCGTTTTATCCTCAGTTGCAGGGTCACATTTTATAAATTCCCCTAAAAGAGAAGATATGCGTGCAATCCCCTTCCCCCAGAATTTCAAGGGCAACCTATGGAATTTAACCCAAATAGGCACAGACTTAACTTCATGTTTCACCAATTCAACTTCAGGACTCCAAGGCTTAACTATTAAGGGTTTGTTATCAAACAGAAAGTGACCCTGTTTTAACACAGCCTCATATGCTTGCCTGGTCTTAAAGCGAACTAGAAAAACACCATTAGGAAGGAATGAGATCTTGTCTACCTGATAGTTCTGCCACAATCGTCTGATGAAGCCATCTACAATCTCCCAGGGAGGATTAGCCCCTAGGATGAAGCAACAAACATAGTTTCGCCAGTACTCCAACTCCTTCTTGACTTCCTCCTCTGTGAATTGCAGCATCCCAGACGGCTCCTCCTCAATAACCGCCAGAACAGAAGGAGAAGGCACACTAGACGCCATCTCCTCCTCCTCCTCCTTCGCTACATCTTCTACCAAAGTCTCCAGATTCAGCGGAGGAATACCATTTATTTCTCCCAAGCTCTTCTCTTTCTGAACATCCACACTAGAAGGACCATGATTTTTGGAGAGAGCAGGGAATTCTTCTGCACTTGTAGAGGATAAGAGATCAAATTTATTACTATTTTTAGAATTTTTTGTCGTATGATTTTGTGAAAACGATGAAGATTTTGTTTTAGCAGCCGTCATGTTGTAAGAACCCTAAATTTCCGAGCTTTTTTTTTGTGATTCTCTTTTTTTTTTTCTCTCTTTCTCTCTCTATCTCTACATTACATCTTTCAACACCCCTGTACAATGATGTTTTCGCGTTGTTGTTGTTCAGTTTATTGTTCTTCATCTAGTTAGTTAATTACTGACCAGGATTAATTGACTAGTATAGCAAATTGAGACTTTCACCGACTGGGTTAGAATCAATATAGGCTGCGATAACTGAATAGATATAATTTAATGATTGCAATTGCATGTTAAATTAGATCTAATGGAATATTGAATCGACCGATCATATAACCTTAAACAACATAATTAGCTCTATCAATAAGTTTAGACTCACCCCCGAATAACTACCTAGTGAACCTAAACCCCAGACTTCTTAATATTATTGTTATTCATCTTTTATCATACTTGCTATTAGTTGTTAGAAATCAAACCAATCAAAACCCCCACAAAATTGGTTACTTTAAGACGATCTAAATATAAACAAACTAGAATAATTACCTCGCCTCCCCGTGGATTCAGCCCTGACTTACCGCTAGCTATTTTGTTAGTACTAAGCTATGATTTATTTTGATTAAGGCTAAACGACTGAAAATAACCTTATCAGTCCTGGTAGATTCCATAGAATTTTCTGAAAAACACCCATACACGCAGCAGAAAATCTTGAACGGTCCTTCGGAGTAGCTGAAGTATTCCATGAATTTTGTAGTGCAATGTGATAGCCAATCTTAACTGAGTAATTCCCGGACGACGAAGCCGACCATTAGAAGTTGTCGTTGCCTTTAGAACATCGAATTGAAATAGCAAAATGTCAATCACAGAAGTTTCGTCAAATGACATAGACAAGAGTCTATGGTCCCAACACTTACTGTTACAAATAAGATCTTTGATTTTCAAATTACTCAAATTAGGTGATTCAATTAGAAGTTCTAAATATCGTGGTTTCGGCACCGTTCCATGAACCCATGTAGTATTCCAAACACCAGGATCAGAAAAAGGAGAGATGTTCACCTCTAAAAGAGGTTGGATGAGTTGAAGGCCCCAAACAATACCTTTCCATTCCCACGAAGAATTACTCTTGCCATCATTAAAAAGCAGGTCACCATCTTGCCATTTTAAGCCATATTTAGCACCAATAGACTTACTGAGAATAAAATCTGGTTGTGTGGTCATTCTCCATCCAATGTTTGCTAGAAGTGCTTGATTGAACTCCTTCATACGTCTAATACCTAGACCACCATTCCCTTTAGGTTGACTTAGGAAAAGCCTACTACACCAGCTAATAGAAGAAGATTTCTTATGACCCGCCACCAAAAATTTGACAAAATAGTATCTAGTTTTTTTTGTCACACTTATCGATATTTTAAATACCGATAGAAAGTAAACAGAAAAGGAAGACAAGACAGCAGAAATCAACGCCAATCTACCCGCCGATGATAGAAGAATACAATTCTATGAAGATAATCGCTTCCTAACCTTGTCTATGATAAACTCAAACATTTCTCTTTTACTTTTATTATCACCTGAGAGTCCCACATCAGTAGGAATACCTAAGTAAGGACCCATATTAGTGCCACACGGTATATTGAAAGTTTTCAAGCATTTTCGAGCAAAGGATAGAGTAGAGCATGGGCTTAACGTCATAGAGGACTTATTATCATTAATAACTTGACCGGAGGCATGACAATAGTCCTTAATAACTTTGTCCAGACTTTCGCAGCTCTTGGAATTACCTTCAATAAAAAAACATAGAATCATTCGCAAAAAGCATATGAGATATAGGGACACTGTTTCTGCTGACCTTAATTCCTTGTATAAGCCTATCCTTCTCCATACGTAGAATGTTTAAAGAGAGAACTTCAGTACACAGAACAAATATATAAGGAGAAAGAGGATCGCCCTGACGAAGACCGCAGCTTGGGTAGATACGTCTTAAAGGAACTCCATTAACCAATATTTCATAAGACACCGTTGTGATACACTTCATAATCAGCTGAATGACATTAGGAGGGAATCTCATTAGGACCAGCATACCTCTGATAAAGTTCCAGTCCAAATGGTCATAGGCTTTGCTCATGTCTGCTTTAAAAGCCATCCTAACCATCCTACTATTTTTATATGAAGAAAATTTTTGTAATATTTCATTAGTAATTAATATATTATCACCAATATTCCTCCCGCATTTTGGAAGTCACCCACTAGTTTTCCTATGAACTTCTTCAATCGATTAGTTATACATCTTGTAACGATTTTCATTATAACCTTGCACAGACTAATCATGCGGAAGTTATCAACCGTTTCAGGGGCACTAGATTTAGGGATAAGAACTAAGAAAGTCTTATTCAGGAATTTTGGTGAGCTATTGCCATTGAGGATAGCCAAGACAGTCCCAATAACATCATGCTTAATAAAGTGCCAACATTTATGGAAGAAAATAGCAGGCATACCATCGGGTCTCGTAGATTTTAGCGGACCAACTTGAAACACAGCCGTGCGAACCTCCTTAGGAGTGAAATGAATACCAAGTGCATCACTGTCATTAGGAGAAAGGAATCCTTTATTGACACTGAACAAATTTTTGACAGTAGGGAAGTACTCCTCAAAAGTGATTTGATTCGCTCCTTCCTTAAAAAGTCTAGAGTAGAATTGGACAAATAATCCCTTAATGTCCTCACTCTCAAAATTTCACTCCCCACTATCCATTTTAACCCCAGCAATGTAATTCTTGTCTGCTCTTCCCTTAACCCAATTCAACAAGTACTTGGAGCAAGTGTCTCCCTATGTGTTCAATTTAATCTTAACACGATGTTTTCAATACTTAGCCGAGTGTTGGGTTCATTAACCCCTAATTAGACTCTTCTAATTAGTTTCTAAATTACTCACTAATTTAGAATAATAGATTTAGTGCATGCAATATGTAAATAAATGAAATAAGGAGAAAATGGATTTATTCTTACAAAATGGTGGACTGATTTATTGGGCACAAGGCAGGACACCTTCCTAACGTTGTTCTTGAGCTTAATAACATTAGGATGATCCTCCAAAAACTATAGTTCGAAGTATAGGAACTCTCCTCTTAGTTGCACCCAAGACAACCCCATAACACTAATATAATTATTAACTAGATAATATATATATTAGTATCCTTAAAAAAAATCTAATAATAATGATATTACTACTATAGTAGTACATATATATTTGTCTTAGATTTTATGAACAAATGTTACCATAAAAACAATTTTTATAAGAGATGGAAGAGAGAATGAGAGATAAGCATTGGAAAATCAAGCAAGTCAAATAATGAGAACTATTATCATTATATGGGGAGGGGGTGCCGGTTTGATGGCCTAGGGAAGGGCCTGCCCACTTTTGCTTTTTGTCTTACCAAAAAACAATAGGCTAGAGTCTAGGTTGTTTAGGTAATCATGGTGTTTATGCATTAAAACAACCAACTAATCACAACCCTAACCACCCTAATTAAAAACCGGCCCCTACACTTAAAATGGACCTCCATTTTAACTTTCACAATTTGTCAATTGTCATATACCGTGTGACATGTGACACATGACATGTTATTAGATAATGTATGTATATTTAACAAATTAAATATCATTACATAATCAATTAATTAAACTTAACAGCTTAAGTAGTAATTCACAATTATATGTATATAAAATGGATCATTTTAGATTTAGTTAATATAATCTACAACATTTTATAATTATAACTAACTAATTACTCTTATCTCAAATGTTTCATAAACATTAATCAATTTTAGTAGTATAACATATTAATTACTAAATTGAATATTATTTAATCATATTACAATAAGACATAAAATAATCACTCACAAATAAAATTTGTTCAATTTAAGGAATTAATTAGTCCATATCGATATACAATTAATTAACTTATCAGTTAAGGAAATTGTCCTATAGGTGTGACCTTAAGGGATCAACTGATCACCACCGTCAAACGACAGTAACGTCAAACTCTAGTCAGCCAATCATTACTGATTAATGTTGATCAGTTGACAATATATTGAATCATCCCTTGTGTATTCTTTATATGAGATTTAAATATGTGATCACACTATTGTTGAGGACACATACTCCAACAATCTCCCACTTGTCCGATACAAGTCTGCGTCACCAATTCTCTTGTCCTATTAGATCTCCTACTCAATGCAAGGTGTCTTGCAGGTCATACTTGCTTTTGATCATATCTAGAGTGGTTTCCTCGATCTGGAGAGTAACAGTTTGACCAGAATTATCTACCATAGATACCTTCCGAGCGTGGTCACACATTTTCAGTTCACTACTCCTCGAGTGGCCCTAAGATTTATATAACCCTGACAAGGGGGTGGACAATTCCTATCGCACTGTTCCTTTTGTTCAGCGACAGTTCATGATGACCCAAAAGATGCCCATTTTCACTCCATATTCGGAAGTCGTAGAGCAAAAATCAAAGCCAATTAGAAACTGTGCCGCCTTGGGCGAACAGTCTTTAGTCAAAGAATCGACTAAAAAAGAATACTATATTAGCTCTCGCCACGACAAAGCTATATAAAAATTACAGAACTCTATAAGCGGTCACTGCCCGACAGATTGTCCCATACAGTCTGCCGTTGTGATCGACTAGTCATTTCTTATGATCTTATGGCATTTGAACTTGCCATCAATCGACTCACACTCTAGTCACTTGGAGACGTCACCTCATATAAGTGACTAGGGGCCAATACTATGTTAATTCAGTTTACTTTAATAGGGTTCAACATTGTCTCTACAACCCATTTGGATATAACAAAGTAAAGGAGTTTAGAATAAAACTCAAACGATAAATGCATTATCACATATGTAAAATTGATACAATATCAATTACTACATAATCTATAATCCATATTTAATTTTGTATATATAATGGTACATTTCAATTCAATTTAAATGGCATGATTTATCATGTTGAGCCTATAAGAAGGCCTTGGTAACAAGTTTTAGCAACATCTTGCACCTTACTTAACCTCATTATATACTATTTCCCTTTGTTATCTATAATCTTGTATTATAAAACCTTTTGAGTATGTGTTTAGATCCAATCTAGACATAGGCTCTCTTGCCTTAGGATAGCTCCCATTGTCCTTACAGTGTGTGGGATTCATCCTTTTGTACATACCTAATTTCTGCACCTCCCACAAACCACCCGGTGATGATTGGGCCGCATGTTTGGTACACGGAACGATTTATGACATTTCGTAAGTTTATCATTAAGTAATAGCTCAAATACTTGTGTCTACCCCTTGGTCATCATCTACGCGCCATTACGGTCGTTTTGACAGTAATTAGAGTTCATTTGGAGTCCGGATTAAAAACCGTCTTCATTTTCTAAGAACCGTTTAAAATGCCGAGTCGGAATATTCTGGAATGTTCCGGATATTTCTATTCCATATTTCAATCTTTTAATCTTTTGGCAAAATATTTTCCGAAATTATATTTTAAATAATAAAGAAATTGAGATCAACCGCAATTCCATAATAGAAATGCGGAAAATCTTTATTCCGCAGGAGGAAACCCCTGGGGAAAGGACGCAGCACCTGCTGCGCCTCTTCCATCACTTTTAATTCCCGACTTAAATCCCAAGTAATTAATATTTGCGGGTTTTCGTCATTAAATCAAATCCGGGTTTTAGAGATTCGATTCATCAATATCAAGTCTCTGGAATTCGACTTTGGTATATTTTCCATCTGTTTATCATCATCTTCATCAGTATTTTAACATTATTTAAACCTAATTAGTTAGTTTTAGTAAATTTAATTCATAATTAATCTCGTAATTAGCCTATAATTCGTTCTAATTAATTCGAGTCCGTCTTTTATTGTTTTTATGGCCCTTTCATATGTAAATAACCCATTAAATCACCTTTACTTGAGTCGAATATCAATAATCGAGCATTAAATTCACCAACGAACATTAACAATATGCAGTTCCGGCTTCACAGCCAGAACTCACCTCAGGAACAGACGCAGTGACCACTGCGCCTCTTCCAAGGGACGCAGCTCTGCTGCGCCTGTTCCGGGTTGAGTTCTGTCTCTGAACTCCCGTTGTTGCTTAGACCTAATTTATTAGCCTACGTATTAATCAACTATTATCCGTATTATCACCTTTAATCTGTTCCTTAATTTATTTTCTCTTTTCTTTTCTCAAGTTATCCATTTTAAATGTATTTTTGACGTAAATCAATCAAACCAATGTAATTATTGTAACTTTTAATTATTGTATTTTCTCGTATTCTTTATTATCGTTTGTTTGTATGTTTTCACATGTAATCAACATTAAAATCCTACTTCGACCCTATTGTATGCTAAATTACATGTTCACCGACTTAGTTAATTCTCACATGTTAGGATTAATTTATTGGATGTTGCATTGCATGCATATATCGACAACATATCAAGTATAGATGATTTTTCCTAATAATTAGTAGAGGCCGCTATCGAGGCGGGCGGGATTAAGTGTTCGATCAAAAGAGCTTCCTAATACGTACCCTCATCCCTTACTCCATATCTCTGTGAACATCCGTGTTCATTGGCATCTATGAGAGTCATTCTAGACATAGAATGCTAAGGGTAACGAGTTCTTGGTGTCTATGTCACTACTTTGTGTCTTAACATGACGCAAAGTATTCGAACGGTTTCCAATTTTCCACAATAAATTGGTGGCGACTCCACAAATGCAAACGCTTATTCCCAAGCGACCCCGTGGACCTGCGTCCATAGTTTGGCGACTCCACTGGGGAAGGAGAGATGTTCAAAGGAGAACCAGAAGACAACGAATTCGAGTCAGAGTTAGAGTCGGAATCAGAGTCGGAATCTAGAGAAGTCCCTAGAGAGTCTTCTCCTGTCGTCACTCCCACTCCCCTTGTTTCTCCTAGCTTAGCATTGAGTAGTAACAATAGTTTGGGAAATGTCCCGACAGCTGTCCCTTTATCGCCACTGACTACTAAACAGATGGCTTCCTTATTTCAACTCTTTTCAAATTTTAATATGAATAAATCAGATTCTGCTTACTCTTTGTGTTATTCTGAATGCAATTCTATTTACGATGATAATAAGGATGACCCAGACCCAGACTCAATCGAACTACCTCCCTACATAGCTAAAGAAATACTACAAGAGGGGGAAGGGGCGCCAATTATAGAGAACACTGAACCCATCAACGTAGGAACCGAACTAGAACCCCAAGAAATTAGGATAGGGACAACCTTGAGCCCCACTGAAAGGGCCAGTTTTATAGACCTCCTACATGAGTTCAAAGACGTTTTTGCTTGGTCCTAGAAAGACATGCCATGGATCGACATGGATATTTCCGAACACAGATTTCCGATCAAACCAGGTTTCAAACCTGTAAAGCAGAAGCTTCGTCGAATGAGGACAGAATGGGCTCTTAAAATCAAAGAAGAAGTCGATAAGCAATTCAAAGCCGGGTTCATCAAAGTTTCCGAGTATTCAGACTGGGTAGCCAACATAGTACCCGTACCCAAAAAAAGATGGGAGAATCCGTGTTTGTGTTGATTTCAGAGACTTGAACAAAGCGAGTCCCAAAGATGACTTTCCTCTACCATATATCGACATATTGGTGGATAATACAGCAGATCACGCATTGTTGTCCTTCATTGATGGGTATGCAGGATATAATCAGATTAAGATGGCCATAGAATACATGCACAAGACCGCCTTCGTCACTCAATGGGGTACCTATTGCTACACAGTTATGCCATTTGGGTTAATCAATGCTGGAGCTACATATCAATGCACCGCGACTACGCTACTACATGACATGATGCATAAAGAAGTCGAGGTGTATGTGGATGATATGATTGTCAAGTCCAAGGATAGAGAGGGGCACATTAATAACCTTCGAAAGTTCTTATCAAGATTACGAAAATACAACATGAGGCCCAACCCTCAGAAATGCGTATTTGGGGCAACATCGGGCAAGCTCCTGGAATATGTCGTCAGTCAACGAGGGATAGAAATCGACCCTTCCAAAATCAAAGCTCTGATTGAAATTCCACAACCTCAGACGGAAAAGGAAGTTAGATGATTTTTGGGCAAGGTGCAATACATAAGTCGATTCATATCGAAACTCACCATGATCTGTGAGCCCATCTTAAAAAAGCGAAAGAAAACAGATCACACCATGTGGGATGACGACTGCCAAAAGGCGTTCGACAGAATCAAGGAGATACTAGCCAAATCACCAGTGCTCATGCCTCCCCAACGAGATCAACCTCTTAGTTTATATCTCACAGTGACCGAAACATCCATGGGGGCTATGCTAACGCAACCGTTGGAAAATAAGAAAGAGCTATCTACTACCTTAGTAAGAAGTTCTTGGAGTATGAATGCAAGTACACACCACTCGAAAAGACATGCCTCGCTCTTGTGTGGGCAACGAAGAAGCTACGCCATTACATGCTTAGCTATTCAGTCAAGTTATACTCAAAAATGGATCCTGTCAAATACCTCTTCGAAAAACCCGTTCTCAATGGACGCTTAGCAAGATGGACCTTGATGCTCTCATAGTTCGACCTCAAGTATGTACCGCTGAAAGTTATAAAAGGACGCGCTGTCGCCGAGTTTTTTCGCAGAAAATCCCGTCAATGATGCCCAAACTATAGACACCTGGTCGTTTCCAGACGAGGATATACTCCAAACCGATGTAGACTCCTGGGACCTTTATTTTGATGGAGCGTCAAACCTGAGAGGATTTGGAATAGGAGTGTTGCTCATTTCTCCTGAAGGGGAGCATACACCACTCTGTAGATACCTCATTTCTGCACCTCCCGCAAACCACCCGATGATGATTGGGCCGCATGTTTGGTACGCGGAACGATTTGTGATAGTTCGTAAGTTTATCGTCAAGTGATTGCTCAAACACTGATGTCTACCTCTTAGTTGTCATCTACGCGCCGATACGGTCGTTTTGACAGTAATTAGAGTACATTTGGAGTCCGGGCCTAAAACCGTCTTCATTTTCTCGATAATCTGCTAAATCCCGAGTCGAATGTTCGGAATGTTCGGATATTTCTATTCCATATTTTATAAATCTTTCACAATCTTTTATTCTTTGGTAAAGAATTTCCCGTAATATTCATACAAAATATTAAGGAAAATAAGATTATTCCGTTATTCCATAAACCAAACACGGAAATCTTTCTTTCGCAGGAGGAAACCAGCTGGGAACAGACGCAGCAGGTGCTGCGCCTCTTCCAAGAGACGCAGTTCATGCTGCGCCTCTTCCCAGGTCCTTTTCTGCGTATTTTTCGTATCTTTTCATATCTTTTCGAGATTCACTTCCAAAGTTTCTCCGAAAACCCTATTCCTTCACATGATTAGTATAAATAGGAGCCTTCACTCCTCATATTTCTCACGCGAGTGTCCGCCCTTCTCTTCTCCCTTTGCATTCTAGACCACGTTCTTACTTTTTGGCGTCTACGTGCTTGAACATTCGACCACGTAAGCTCGGATCTTTCTGAGTACCAGCCTCGTTTGCATGACCGACCAATTTGACCAACTCCACAATCAATCAACTTAATTAATCTTAATCGTTTTCTTCTTACGAGGGCACTTTCGTTACATTCGAGTCGAGCATCACTAATCATAAACTTAGTTCATCTCGTTTCGTCAAACATGTAAGTCTAAGGGAGTAAATCCTTCTTTATTTATTTTTATTTACCTTTTGTATCATTAATGTAAGGTTTATGTCGAAAATACTTCTTAAAACCGATTTATAAAACCATGCTTTAAAACCCTTTTTACGGATTACCAGAAGATGACCGTCGAGAAAGGACGCAGCAACTGCTGCGCCTCTTCGTGAGGCTGCCGCAGTTCCTGCTTCCTTTCTTCTTCCTTCGTCCTCTGCCAATTCGTCTTTCATTATTTGTTTTCGTTTGTTTTTCAATTCTTTGACATAATTGCATAATAATTTCACATGCATATTATTTATCATCATTAATACATCTAATTCATCATTAAATCCCGACTTAAATCCCAAGTAATCCAATATTTGCGGGTTTTCGTCATTAAAATCAATCCGGGTTGTAGAGATTCGATTCTTTCATATCGGGTTTCTGGAATTCGATCTTTGATATATTTCCATCTGTTTATTGTCATATTCGTCTTTAATTCGTCATTAATTCGTCATATTTTAACCTAATTAGTTCACCTATGTCACTAATCAATCTTTCATTCATGTAATTAATTCATTGGCATTCGTTTCATCCATGTTTCATTGCTTTTATGACTCATTCATATGTAATTAATCTGCTAAATCACTTTCATCCGAGTCGAATATCATAATTAATCATTAAATTCACCAACGAATATTAACGATTTGCAGTTCCGGCTTCACAGCCAGAACTCACTCTTGGAACAGACGCAGCAACTGCTGCGCCTCTTCCAGAGGGCGCAGCTCTGCTGCGCCTGTTCCAGGTTGATTTCTGTCTCTGAACTTCCGTTATGCCTTGACCTAGTTTAGTTAGTTTTCGTATTAATTAACTATTAATCGTATTATCGCTTAATTCCTGTTCGCTTATTTGTTTATTGTTGTTCTTTCTCAAATTATCCATTTTGGAATTATTTTCGACATAAATCAGTTGAATCCGTTGTAATCATTGTAATTTTCTTTATTGTATTTTATTGTATTTCTTTTATTGTATCATTTGTATGCCTTCACATGTAATTGAATCTAAATTCCTACTTTGACATTTATTGTTTGCTAAATTAATTGTTCACCGACTTAGTCTAATTCTCACATGTTAGGATTAAAACTTGGATGTTGTATTGCATGCATATAATCGACGATATATCGAGTATAGACAACTTCCGTAATCCTTAGTGTAGGCCGTTATCGAGGCGGGCGGGATTAGGTGTTCGATCAAAAGAGCTTCCTAATACGTACCCTCACCCCTTACTCCAAATCTCTGTGAACATCCGTGTTCATTGGCATCCACGAGAGTCATTCTAGACATAGAATGCTAAGGGTAACGAGTTCTTGGTGTCTATGTCACTAATTTGTGTCTTGACATGACACGAGGTATTCGAACGGTTTCCAATATTTCACAATAAATTTGTGGCGACTCCACAAATGCAAACGCTTGTTCCCAAGCGCCCCCGTGGCCCCATGTCCACAGTTTGGCGACTCCGCTGGGGAATAATACACTTACGTGTAGCCAAGGGTGAAACTTGAACAAGGTTAGGGAATAGTTTGTACAAGATAATTGTCGGTTTTCATAACTCGGTCTTCCTAGATCGTTTCATTCGGCCTTCCTAGGCCCAACCTAATCCATTCAACCAATCGTCCCGTCTAAGCGGTCCTAATTCTTATTTGGGCCTAAGGATGGATAGCGATTGACGTCATCCATACCATGGTACTTACTCTTGTTTGTATCAAGGACTTTCACTACTTGAGGAAATGGACTAGGAATCGATCTTACTCTTGTTCGGTACGAGCCTCTCTACAGACTTCGAGTTTGATTGTTCGGTATGGCAACCCACCCTTTAAACCAAAACCCTTTCAAATACACTCAGCATCCCGTTATAATGCTTGTATAAATGTTTGTACCTTACGTGATCACCATTTCTAAACGAAACCATGACGATTTTTGTAAAATCAAAATCCCTTTTAAAAATGTAAATTTCGAAAAAAGCCAATGATTAGCGCAAAACCGAGTCAAAACTCCGTCCATTTGTCGAGTCAAATTTCGGGCCAAAGCCCATTTCAAAACCTCACTTCGAGTCCACTCCTACAACTACACTAAGGTTGACTAGGACCAACATTTTTCAAATCTTGTCATTTCTTCAAAAGCTCACTGACACAAGTGACGCACACCCACTTCACGAGTCAAAACATTTCTTTCTTAGTAAGTGTGCTAGAATGGTCGATCGTGTTTTGATTCGTCGTCGATCTCTTATCCAGTTTCCAAGATGCCTGAAACAAGCGAAGTGAACTTCAATCAACTCCAAGATGGTAATAATCGAATCCTAACCGCGCTAGCTCAAATCCAAGTTACCCAAGACCAAGTGTATGATCGCCTTGACACCATCGAGGGCCGAATCTATGCCGTAGAAGCGAGGTTGCCTCCTCGAGAAAGTGAAATCGTTGATGACTTCGTGAACGACTTCAGGGACGAAAACCCTCCCATGGGTATGACTGCAGCTGAGAAACGACTCCAATACTTAGAGTAGCAATTGATAAAAGGGATGACATTTATAGGGATAATAATCGCAAGTATGAGGCAGTGAGTTCCAAGTTGCCAACCAACTTCAACATGACGGATATCCCTAAATTCAAGGGGCATGAAAACCCTTTAAACCACATCCGTGCTTTCAAGGACTATATGTCTATCAAAGGCATCAAACCCGAGATGTTCTTTAGGATCTTTCGTTCATCTCTTGACACCATCCCAAAGCAATGGTTGTAACACCCCCATACTCCAAGTGCCTTACCAGGACCACTCAGGTATGAAGACATTACCATCTCGGTTACCCGTGGCAATGATAATCAAACAACAATAAAGAAACAACGTTTATTATAAATAATTTAGCGAATAGTTACAATCCTCAAAACCAAACCAAAAGTACGATACATTATTTCAAAATGACTGTTCTAACTGAAATGTAAATAAACTAAAGGCTACAGCGGAAGACTCCTATCTTCATGTCGTGGCATCCGGCCTATCCAAAGATACTCATCTCAATACCGCTCAATATCCGCTCACCATCCCCGAATGGATCACCGCAGTTTACAAAACAACACCGGGTCGAGTACTAATCACACAATCAATATGTATAACAACAATACGATACACGTAGACGCCTTTAATCGTCACACACACACAAACACAACCAACCAATTCCCATCATCTCAATACCGATCGTCCCCTTTGGACCGCCCCGCGATGGGGGACCGCAGCCGTACCCACCAAATCCCCGCTCCACATAGTGAGCGATAACTCTGTCCATTAATGTGCACATCCCTTCTGTGGCGGGTTCCACAGAAGGCGAAACTAGGCGTGAAGCCACTCCCGCAAGTGACCCCACCACCGAGGCCACACCTCGCGAACCATCAACAACGATCACAACCACAATCACAAGACAATTATTATATCAAACAACCAAATACAATACATCAACCAATATCCCATTATGGGACTAATATTGAGTAGGAAATCCTACCTGGTATGCACACAATCAGACGGTCTCTACTGCTGAGTCAAAAAGCCTCTTCTATGAACCCTCCTCCTATCATACAACACATATAGGCTACCAATCACATACTACACATAAAAACCTCCAATCTCTAAATTAGGGTTTAACCAAATCAAAGGAAATACAATAAAAAGGGTACGTAGATCTTACCCTCGACGCAAGGAACCCAACGATATAAACAATGACAAGAATCGACCGTCGAACTCCGGAATTGCTAAGAATGCGATTAGGAAGATGAACTTGTTGCTTTCTCTCTTAAACAGGGATTTAGGTTTTGTAAAAGTGGTTTAGAATAAAGACGACGGAACTTAAATACCTTAATTGCATAATTAACAAAACCCGAGAAAACTCCCCGTAAAACCGGACACTCGATCGAGTACCCAAGGTACTCGATCGAGTACCCCCTTACTCGATCGAGTGCCTGACTACTCGATCGAGTACCCAACAGTCGAAACTATTTTTTTTCGCAACTTACCCTTACTCGACAGAGTAAGGGCTACTCGATAGAGTACCCCAAGACTTATAAATACGGAGTATTACAGTCTTCCCTCCTTAAAAGGAACTTCGTCCCCGAAGTTCAAACCACTACTAAATAAAGGTACTCCCATAACCTTCCCGACTCAGCAACCAAAACAAAATTCCACATAAAACATGAAACTAACCCAACTCATCCCGACACAGCATATAAAAGGGGTATAAAACTCTTAAAAACTGTTCGCGATCATCTCCTACCCCCCTAAAAGAAACAAGGTTACGTCCCCGTAACCACACATACCTGATAAAAAAGGAAAGGGTAACGCTCTTTCATAGCTTCCTCTGGCTCCCATGTAGCTTCCTCGGTCTCGTGGTTAGACCACAGGATCTTAAGCAAAACTGTCTCACCACTCCTAGTCTTTCTAACCTTTCGGTCTAGAATCTGCTTAGGCACCTCAAGATATGATAAGGACTCATCTAGCTCTAAGCTCTCTGCCTCCAACACATGTGACGGGTCACTCACATACTTCCGCAGCTGCGATACATGAAACACATTATGCACTCTCTCTAACGCAATTTGGTAAAGCCGGACGATAAGCAACTTCCCCAACTCGCTCTAAGATCTCATAAGGCCCTATAAACTTCTGACTTAACTTGCCTTTCTTCCCAAATCTCATAACCCCACGCATAGGAGACACTTTCAAAAGAACCTTGTCCCCAACTTGAAACTCTATGTCCCGACGATGTAGATCTACATAACTCTTTTGTCAATCCCGGGTCGCTCTCATCCGTTCCCCGATCATCTTAACTCTGTTCCACCATCTCATGCACCATCTCTGGTCCTAAAACCACCGCCTCAAAGACTATCGTCCCAACAGATTGGACTCCTACATCTCCTCCCATACAAAGCCTCGAACGGTGCCATACCTATACTTTGGTGTGATAACCGTTATTGTAAAAAAATTCTATCAAGTCCAGCCTCTCCGCTCCCAGCCTACCACCAAAATCCATCACACAAGCTCGCAACATATCCTCAAGAGTCTTGATTGTTCTCTCATCCGCCCGTCTGTCGCGGGATAAAATGCTGTACTCATCTTCAAAGTTGTTCCCAACGATTCCTGCAACTCCTTCCAAAACCTCGATATAAACCTCGCATCTCTGTCAGACACTATGTCCTTAGGGACTCCATGTAACTTAAGCACGTTCTTTCGATAGGCCATAGCCAATTGTGCCTTAGTCCATGTATCTTTCATTGGAACAAAGTGAGCTGACTTGGTCAGACGATCCACTATCACCCAAATCATGTTGTTACCTTGTTGACTCTTTGGCAAACCCACAATGAAATCCATGGAAATGGATTCCCACTTCCACTCAGGCACCTCTAAAGACTGAATCTTACCTTGTGGTCGTCGCTGTTCCCCTTTAACTCTCTGGCATGTCAAACAATGGGACACAAACTCAGCTGTCTCTTTCTTCATCCCAGGCCACCAAAACGTTTTCTTCAAATCCTTGTATAGCTTGTCTCCACCTGGATGAACTGAATATGGTGTGCAATGTGCCTCTGTCATGATAGCCTTTTTCAACTCCTCGTCATTAGGAACACACCACCTATCATCAAACCTCAAACTACCGTCTGTATGAATAGAAAATCGGGACACTGTCCCTTTCTCTACTCCAGCTCTCCACTCCAATATCTTAGGATCCAAAGCCTGCTTATCCCGAATATCATCATAAAACTCAAGATGTACTGTCATATCACCCATGGCATCTCCTTTCTGCATCATATGTATCCCAAAACTCGCTACCTCATCCCTCAGCCTCATCAAAGATAGAGCTGTACATAGGGAATGTACACTCTTCCTACTCAAAGCATCAGCTACAACCTTGGCTTTCCCTTCATGGTAGATGATTTCCATGTCATAATCGCCAATCAGCTCCATCCACCTCCTATGTCTCATGTTCAACTCCTTCTGCGTGAAGATGTACTTGAGACTCTTGTGATCAGAAAATACCTTAAAGATTGCTCCATAAAGGTAATGTCTCCAAATCTTGAGAGCAAACACCACTGCACCCAACTCCAGATCATGAGTAGGGTAGTTCTCCTCATAAGGCTTCAATTGCCTAGAAGCATAGGCAATCACTTTGCCATTCTGCATCAACACACATCCCAGCCCATTCTTCGAGGCATCTGTATAAACCTCAAAGTTCTCGCTCCCTTCAGGCAATGCTAAGACAGGAGCTGTGGTCAAACGCTCCTTTAATGTTTGGAACGCCGTCTCACAACTCTCATCCCAACGAAACCTGTTCTCTTTCCTCATCAACGCTGTCATCGGTCTAGCTATATTGGAGAAATCTTTCACGAACCGTCTGTAGTATCCAGCTAAACCCAAGAAACTCCTAACCTCAGCACCATTCTTCGGTGCTTCCCACTTTGTCACTGCCTCAATCTTCGCCGGATCCACAGCTACCCCATCATTAGAGATTACATGCCCCAGAAAAGCAACTTTCTCTAACCAGAACTCACACTTGAACAGTTTAGCATACAACTCATGATCCCTCAAAGTCTGCAACACGATCCTCAGATGCTCCTCATGCTCCTCCTTAGTCTTAGAGTAGACTAAGATATCATCGATAAACACCACTACAAACTGGTCCAAGAACTGTCTGAAGATTCTATTCATCAAATCCATAAACACTGCCGGCGCATTAGACAACCCAAACGGCATCACCACATACTCATAATGGCCATACCTTGACGTGAAAGCTGTCTTTGGTATGTCCACCTCTCTAATCTTCACCTGATGGTACCCCGACCTCAAATCAATCTTAGAAAAGACTGTTGCACCGCTCAACTGATCAAACAGGTCATCTATCCTTGGCAAAGGATACTTGTTCTTTATCGTCACACGGTTCAGCTCCCTGTAATCTATGCACAACCTCAAACTCCCATCTTTCTTCTTCACGAAAAGAACGGGTGCTCCCCACGGCGATACACTTGGTCTAATGTATCCCTTCTCTATCGATCATCCAATCGCTTCCTAAGTTCCTCCATCTCCTTAGGACCCATACGGTACGGTGCCTTAGAGATTGGCCCCGTCCCCGGCTTCAACTCAACGGTGAAATCTATCTCCCTCTTCGGTGGCAACCCCGAAATCTCCTCTCGGAAAAACATCTCGCAAACTCACCCACCACCGGTATCTCATCAATCGCCGGACTCTCTATCCGATCATCTCTCACATGGCACAAGATCAGCGGACATCCCTTCCTCGATAAGACTTCAAGGTGAGTGTGCAATCAACTTAACTTTGGGTTTGACTAGAAACCCACGATAAGACACACTAACACCCTTAGGACCTCTTAAAGACACTTTCTTTTGATGACAGTCTATCTTAGCTTTATACTTTCCTAACCAATCCATCCCAACTATCATCTCAAAACCGTTAAAAGGAAACTCTAGCAAGTCTACAGGGAAATCAACTTGCCCAACTATCAAAGATATATCCCTGAACAATCTCCCACACGATACAGACTCACCCGAAGGTATGAAAACTTGCTCACTAACAGACTCATATACTCTCAAACCCAACTGTTTTACATGACTCAAGACACAAACGATCGAGAAGCCCCCGAATCAAACAAAACAAAGGTAGGAATACCATTAACAAGGAATGTACCGGTGATAACGTGCGCATCTTCCTCAGCTGCTTTCTTCTCCATCATGAATAACTTGCCACTGGTCTTCTACCCACCTCCCTGGACAGTACTAGCTGATGTGGTCGGCTTAGCACCCGACCCTTGATTGTTGTTGTTGTTCGCAGGTGGTTTCTGATAAGAATTACCGCCGTTGCGGTTGCCTCCACTCTGGTAACTCGACTTCCCGGTTTGGCCATGATCCAGCCGGTCTCGTTGCTCGCGAAGCTCTGCGCCGGTCTCTGGAAAGATCCTGGTGCACTTGTGCACTCATGTCTCTTGTGGCCTACACCACCACAGCTATAGAAGGTCACTCCCCAACTATTACTCACACTTCCACGGCCACGCCCAAAGGAAGCCCCAAAGATCGAACCTGCACCCAGGAAGAAAATCCCTTAGATCGATTGTGGTTGCCTTTCTTGTGATTAGATTGGCCACCACCCTCGCTCTCGGACTTCCTCTTCTCACCACCTAACCTCTCCTGAGCCATCTCCACCAACCTCTCAGCTCTTCCAGCCCTCTCATAAGCTTCCTTAACATCGGTAAGGACTCCCACGGGTAACTTATCCATAATCTTAGGGGTCAACCCCTCTCAAACCTCAATGCCAGATTCTCCTCACTCAAACCCATATCCTCAAAGATACCTCGACTTCTCATTGAACAAACTGTAGTACTCAGCCACGTAGACATCTCACAGTCATCTTAAAACCATCAAACTCTTCTCTCATCTTACTCCTCACATGTTCCGGTACAAACTCCTTCCTCACAGCCCTACGAAACTCCTCCCAAGGTATAGCAGGTAAGCCTTGGCTTGTATATATCTCCTTAGCACTCACTTTCACCGAATCCCACCACTTGCCTCGCCGCCTCCCTCGATAGAACGCACTGTTCTACCCTCATCTCATCAGATGTGAACCAAATATAATATGTTCTCCATCTCTAAGCCAACTATCAAGTAGGTTAGGCTCCCCAACTCCCTTGTATTCTTTCGGGTTAAACCTCGCTATGTAAAGGCTGATTTTTGAATGGTCAACCTCCTTCTCCTTATCCTTATTCTTATCCTCATTCACTTTCTTTAGGGTCTCAGTAAGAGCATCCTGGTGCTCTAACATCTTAACGATGTCATCCACGGTCATAAGCTCAGCTCTCGCATACAAAGCAGTTCTCTTGGGCGGCATCTTGAAACTATACATATATAAGAAAGGGTAGATATGAACATACGTACTAAACTTCAAAACACGAAAACACGCCACCCAGAACCCACTCGATCGAGTTCCCAAACACACTCGATCGAGTAACGGGCTACTCGATCGAGTGCCCCACGTACTCGATCGAGTACCCAAACATCAGACCCATAACATACCTTCTGATCTCTTACCTACTCGATCGAGTATCTAGGCTACTCGATCGAGTGATTTCTACTCGATCGAGTACCGTAGTTACTCGATCGAGTGCCCAAAAACGCTATTCGGACTCAAAATCGTTAAAAACCCACCCGATCGAGTCGGCCCCACTCGATCGAGTCATGCTAACACATAAAAGCTACCCGCATGTTACGTCATATGCTAACATGCTAAACTTATAAACCACATTATATCATAATACACATGCTACGCATCTTTTCTACTGTCTACGAGATCATTTCATCATATTATTAAATGCCACATTGTAAATCATCCAACATGTTATCATTTCATCAACAAATTCCCACATATCACCATTTTCTTTCACATGCTCAACTTTCTACTTCAACACCCAACAATTAACACATTTCACCACATTCTTACACAAGTTAACCAAACACACATACGACTCGACAAACACTTCCCCCATGTGACCGGTTCAAAGTTGTAGGGCGACCCCTGCGACTTTAGGACGTCTCCCAAGCCTTTGCACTAGCTCCTACAACTTTTACCCCGGGTTCATTTTAATTGACTCCCTATGTTCATTAGGTTCATTGGTTACAGGTTTCAGGATTGTCGCTCTGATACCATTTGTAACACCCCCATACTCCAAGTGCCTTACCAGGACCACTCAGGTATGAAGACATTACCATCTCGGTTACCCGAGGCAATGATAATCAAACAACAATAAAGAAACAACGTTTATTATAAATAATTTAGCGAATAGTTACAATCCTCAAAACCAAACCAAAAGTACGATACATTATTTCAAAATGACTTTCTAACCGAAATGTAAATAAACTAAAGGCTACAGCGGAAGACTCCTATCTTCATGTCGTGGCATCCCAAACCTATCCCAAGACTCATCTCAATACCGCTCAATATCCGCTCACCATCCCCGAATGGATCACCGCAGTTTACAAAACAACACCGGGTCGATACTAATCACACAATCAATATGTATAACAACAATACGATACACAGACAGCTTTAACTGTCACACACACACACACACACAACCAACCAATTCCCATCATCTCAATACTGACTGTCCACTGGACCAGCCCTGCCAGTGGGGGACCGCACCCGTACCCACCAAATCCCCGCTCCACATAGTGAGCGATAACCCTGTCCATTAATGTGCACATCCCTTCTGTGGCGGGTTCCACAGAAGGCGAAACTAGGGCGTGAAGCCACTCCCGCAAGTGACGCCACTCAGCCGAGGCCACACCTCGCGAACCATCAACAACGATCACAACCACAATCACAGTACAATTATTATATCAAACAACCAAATACAACACATCAACCAATATCCCATTATGGGACTAATACTGAGTAGGAAATCCTACCTGGTATGCACACAATCGACGGTCTCTCTTTGTTGAGTCAAAAAGCCTCTTCTATGAACCCTCCTCCTATCATACAACACATATAGGCTACCAATCACATACTACACATAAAAACCCCCAATCTCTAAATTAGGGTTTAACCAAATCAAAGGAAATACAATAAAAAGGGTACGTAGATCTTACCCTCGACGCAAGGAACCCAACGATATAAACAACGACAAGAACTGACCGTCTGAACTCCGGGAATTGCTAAGAATGCGATTAGGAAGATGAACTTGTTGCTTTCTCTCTTAAACAGGGATTTAGGTTTTGTAAAAGTGGTTTAGAATAAAGACGACGGAACTTAAATACCTTAATCGCATAATTAACAAAACCCGAGAAAACTCCCCGTAAAACCGGACACTCGATCGAGTACCCAAGGTACTCTATCGAGTACCCCCTTACTCGATCGAGTGCCCCAGCTACTCGATCGAGTACCCAACAGGTCAGAAACTATTTTATTTCGCAACTTACCCTTACTCGACAGAGTAAGGGCTACTCGATAGAGTACCCCAAGACTTATAAATACGGAGTATTACAATGGTTCTACTCCCTAGAACATAACAAGATCGCTACTTGGGAGGACGCCGCGGTCGAGTTTGCTTAAGCAATATGCGGATAATGCTGAGATCCAAGTTAACATGCGCACTTTAGAGGTTCTTACCCAAAATGACAAAGAAGGTTTCACCGACTTCTTAAGTAGGTGGAGGAAGACTAGTACCCAACTAGTTGAACGCCCGGATGAGGCCACCCTTGTGGAGAAATTCGTGGACAACTTAAAGCCCATCTATGCCAATCATTTGAGGTACCAAAACATTAAAACTTTTAAAGACTTAACCGTGCTGGGAACAAGGATCGAAGATGACATCCTTAAAGGGCTCTTGTCCAAAACGGTAGGTCGAGGATATCAAGGCTCAACAAGTCGTTCTTACGGCTCCACTAATAAGACCGATGAAGTTAACCTTCTCGAGCCATCCAAGAAGAGTGCCCCACCAAGGAAATTTACAAATCTTGGGGACACTTACTCCAATGATCTAAAAAGGCTAATGAAACAAGGTAAACTCCAACCCATAGGACCTACACCCAAACTTGAAAAGAAGTCCAAGTTCTGGGACGAGAACTCATACTGCGAATATCATAGGGGTAAGGGGCATGACACAGAAAAATGCTACAAATTGAAAAATGTGCTTCAAGACATGATTGAGGATGGTCGACTACCAATACCGCTGGGAGGTAAGCCCAACAACACTCAGAATCCTCTTGGAATTGTAGTGATCACAAGTGAAGAATCTACCTTAGATTGTTCGCACCTCATTTCTCCAGTCAAAGACGAGATTCACGCGATCGAGAGTGAGGGGTTCTACTCTACCATTTCCCCTACCATTGTCGACTTCATCGCATGGGCAAGAAGTGTGGACATGCAAGTTTGGGAATTGGAAAATGTGGTGACAACTTTACATGACCCCAATGCGACACCTAAAGAACTTGCGCCACTAATCTTTTCTCAAAATACCACTATGCAAGAAATAGTCGCCGTGGTTGTTAAACTAGTCAACCAAATCACACAATTAGAGGACGAGATCATGAGAATGAGGGAACTAGCTACAGTCAATGGAGTATGGGCCGATGACGATGAAGACGAGTATCTCATTGAACACTCCCTAGTCAAGGAAATAGTTCAAAATGGTGAAGACCAAGATGTGGACCACCTAACTCGTTCGGGACGTCCATATCAAAGTACTACTCAAAATGGTCCAACCAACGTTATCACACCAAATGATAACGAAGATGACTCTACTGATCATTTGCTCAAGCAATTACAGAAGACAAAGGCTGATCTTTCAGTCTGGCAATTAGTAGCGAGCTCATTCCCACATCGCCAAGCTTTACTGCAAGCTTTGGCCAAACTAAATGTAGCACATAACTCAACACCCGACGATGTAGTCAACTTGGTCTTCCAAGAATCACCAAAGCTAAGTAATCCTATTACTTTCTCAGACGAAGATTTGCCACCCTTTGGCGCTAGTCACAACTTGGCTCTTTACATCACTGTCATTTGCTTAAAGAAGAATGTGCCAATGACCTTAGTAGATGATGGCTCCGCGGTCAACGTCATGCCCCTCAAAACGGCATACAAACTAGGCATGAAAGAGTCGGATTGGACCCCTACCAATCAAGGTGTTCGCGCATATGATGGTACACGATGAAAGGTGGTAGGACTCGTTAACCTAACCATAGCCACAGGGCCAATTGAGCGAAAGGTTAACTTCCAAATAGTGGACATTGAAGCTTCCTTCAACATACTTCTGGGAAGACCTTGGATTCACGCTTCCAAAGCGGTAACATCCACCCTTCACCAAAAGATCAAAATTCCACTAAATGGCAAAGTGGTGACGATCACTTCGTCGCCTATCAAGGCTATAATCGAAAAGAAGTCAAATAATCAAGTCCTTGCGGATCCAGTACATGAACTTGGGGGCTTTCAAAGCATAAGTGTCATAGAAAGTGAATTGGTACCCCTATACTACGATCCCTACACCAACTTGGTGGTCAACCACATACTCAAATCCCAGGGGTACTTCCCTGGAATGCCTTTGAACCCTGTCCGAAGAAACACCTTCGCACCCTACAAGGAAGGCAACTAAAAAAGAATACCACATGGCCTAGGATATAAACCTACCAAAGAGAAAGTTCTCGAGATGCTTGCCCAAGTTCAAAACCGTAAGCACGTAGGAGTCCAAATGCGACCATATTTCCCTACCTTAAACGGATATTTTGTTAGGGAAGGAAGTCCAGAACTCTTTCACGGATTTCTCAAACCTTGGCACCACCTCGGAAAGAAGCTAGCCGGAATCGAGATCTTTCACGATTGTTACTCCATTCCTCCAGAGATGGTTCTTACCGTCAAAGCACGTCAAGCACCTTACTTAGACGAACAAGCTGTTAGTCTACTATTTGGGGAAGATCGATTTGTTAGAGCCGCGCAGGATGAGATCATTACCATGATACTTCAAGACAACCACTTCAACCCTACCGCGTTGATCACAGAAACAAACGCGAACCAGCAGAAAGGATGGAGAAAATCAATCAAGTGGACCAACAATCAAGGAAGACTCTTCAAGCTCATCACTGGAGAAGGAGAGATGTTCAAAGGAGAACCAGAAGACGATGAATTCGAGTCAGAGTCAGAGTTGGAGTCTAGATAAGTCACTAAGGAGTCTCCTCCTGTCGTCATCCCCACTCCCTTTGTTTCTCCTAGCTTAGCCTCAAATAGTAACAGTAGTTCGGGAAATATCCCAACAACTGTCCCTTTACCGCCGCTGACCACAGATCAGATGCCTTCTTTGTTTCAACTTTTCTCAAACTTTAATATGAATAAATCAGGTTCTGCTTACACTTTGTGTTATCTTGAATGCAATTCTGTTTACGATGATACTGAGGATGACCCAAACCCAGACTCAATTGAGATACCTCCCTACATAGCCAAAGTAATACTACAAGAAGGGAAAGGGGGACCAGTAATAGAGAGCACTGAACCCATCAATGTAGGAACCGAACTAGAACTCCAAGAACTTAGGATAGGGACAACCCTGAGCCCCACCGAAAGGGCCAGTTTCATAGACCTCCTACACGAGTTCAAAGACGTTTTCGCTTGGTCCTACAAAGACATGCCAGGGATCGACAGGGATATTGCCGAACATAGAATCCCAATTAAGCCAGGTTTCAAGCCCGTGAAACAGAAGCTTCGTCGAATGAGAACAGAGTGGGCTCTCAAGATTAAGGAAGAAGTCGATAAGCAATTCAAAGCCGGGTTCATCAAAGTTTCCGAGTACTCTGACTGGGTAGCCAACATAGTACCCATACCCAAAAAGAATGGGAGAATCCGTGTTTGTGTTGATTTTAGAGACTTAAACAAAGCAAGTCCTAAAGACGACTTTCCTCTACCACATATCGACATATTGGTGGACAATACCGCAGATCACGCGTTACTATCCTTCATGGATGGGTACGCGGGTTACAACCAAATCAAGATGGCCATAGAAGACATGCATAAGACCGCCTTTGTGACTCAATAGGGAACCTATTGCTATACGGTTATGCCGTTTGGGTTAATCAACGCCGGAGCTACATATCAACGCACCGCAACCACACTCCTACATGACATGATGCATAAAGAAGTTGAGGTATACGTAGACGACATGATTGTCAAATCCAAGGATAGAGAGGGGCATATTGCGAACCTTCGCAAATTCTTCTTAAGGCTACGAAAGTACAACATGAGGCTCAATCCGCAGAAGTGCGCATTCGGAGTAACATCTGGCAAACTCCTGGGATACGTCGTCAGCCAACGAGGTATATAAATAGACCCCTCCAAAATCAAAGCTCTGATAAAAATGCCGCAACCTCAAATAGAGAAAGAAGTCAGAGGATTCCTGGGAAAAGTGCAATACATAAGTCGATTCATATCGAAACTCACCATGATCTGTGAACCTATCTTCAAAAAGCTAAAGAAAACAGATCACACCATCTGGGATGACGACTGTCAGAAGGCGTTCGACCGAATCAAGGAGATATTAGCTAAACCACCCGTGCTCATGCCACCTCAACGAGATCAACCTCTTGGTTTATATCTCACAGTGACCGAAACAGCCATGGGCGCCATGCTAGCCCAAACCGTAGGAAAGGAGGAAAGGGCTATCTACTACCTTAGTAAGAAGTTCTTGGAGTACAAGTGTAAATACTCACAACTCGAAAAGACATGCCTCGCTCTTGTGTGGGCAACAAAGAAGCTACGTCATTACATGCTTTGCTACTCCGTCAAAATATACTCCAAAATGGATCCAGTCAAATACCTCTTCGAGAAACCCGTCCTCAATGGACGACTAGCAAGATGGACATTGATGCTCTCAGAGTTCGATCTCAAGTAAGTGCCCCTAAAAGTTATAAAAGGGCGCGCCGTTGCCGAATTCTTTGCAGAAAATCCCATCAACGATGCACAAACAATAGATACTTAGTCATTTCCAGACGAGGATATACTCCAAACCGATGTGGACTCCTGGGATCTCTATTTCGATGGAGAATCAAACTTATGAGGATTTGAAATAGGAGTGTTGCTCATTTCTCCTGAAGGCGAGCATACACCGATTTCTGTCAAACTCGACTTCGAGGTGACAAACAATGCTGCAGAATACGAAGCTTGTCTCATTGGACTACAGGCGGCAGTAAGCTTAGGCATTAAAAACCTCCGAGTACATGGGGATTCGTCCTTGATCATCAATCAAGTTACGGGATCTTGGAAAATCCGAAGCGAAAGCCTAGCACCTTATCAAGCCAGAATAGACCAAGTTGCCCAATTCTTTGATCACGTAACCTATCTACACCTACGTCGGGAAGAAAATCAATTTGCGGATGTCCTTGCAAAACTCGCATCTTTGATTAATATGCCAGATGACATGGTGGAAATGCCTTTATGTATAGAACGACGATCAGAGCCATATTATGTCCACAAAATCACCGATGAAGAGGAAATCACAGAGGAACCTTGGTTCCAAGCAATCCTAAATTTCAAGCTCAACGGTACCTATCCACCGGATATGGACAAAAGGGGACAACGCGCCATACGCCTACTAGCTTCCCAATACGTTCTCATGCAAGGAGAGTTATACAAAACAACACCTCTTGGGTGTAATCCTACGTTGCCTTGATCATTCACAGGCAAGGAAAATGATGGAAGAAGTTCATAATGGAGAATGCGGTCCTCACATGAGTGGGCCCATGATGGCAAAGAAAATCACACGTTTGGGGTACTATTGGACCACAATGGAATCCGATTGCATCAAACACGTAAGACATTGCCACAATTGCCAAATCTTCGGGAATGTACAACATGTCCCTCCTTCATTACTCTATACGATGACATCTCCGTGGCCATTTTCTGCCTGGGGAATTGATATAATCGGGAAAATAACTCCAGCCGGAACAGGAGGTCACTGTTTCATCCACGTGGCAATTGAATATTTCACCAAATGGGTAGAAGCGGCTTCCTACACTAGTCTCACGGCTAAAAATGTGGCAAAGTTCATACAAAACAACATCATCTGTCGATATGGTTGCCCACATGAGATCATTAGCGATAATGGATCACATTTCCAAGCCGAGACTGAGCAATTGCTAGCCAAGTACAAAATTAGGCATCACCACTCTTCGCCATATAGACCATAGACTAATGGCGCGGTAGAGGCGGCAAACAAGAACGTTGTCACAATTCTCAAGAAAATGATTGACAACTATCGAGATTGGCCCAGAAAAATACCCTTTGTTTTGTTGGGAAATCACACATCTGTTAGGACGCCCACTGGGGCCACCCCTTTCTATTTGACATACGGCATGAAAGCTGTACAGCCAGTCGAGTTAGAAATACCATCTTTGCGTATCTTACTCGAAAGTCAAATCCCAGAAGCCGATTGGAAGAGGGATAGATATGAAGAACTCATCCTCTTGGATGAACGTAGGCTACGCGCCTTACATAATGTCCAAACATATAAAGCACGTATCAAAAGGGCCTTCAACAAAAGGGTCAAGCCAAGGAACATCAAGGAAGGAGACTTGGTACTCAAGTCGGTTAGAGCTCTTTTACCTGTCGATCCACGGGGAAAATTCAAACCTAATTGGGCTGGGCCATTTCTAGTCAAGTCCATACTTCCAGGGGGTGCGGTTAGAATCACAGACTTAGATGGGAATGAATTTGCCAACCCGACAAACCTTGACCAACTAAAGCGGTATTATGCCTAGAATAGGAACAAAAACGCGCCTCGCGTAACCTCACGTGCCGCTCTTGTGGCACTAAATATACGGCCCCTGGCCAAAGCTGAAATAAACTAATGTCACTCTGCTCTTGCATTTTGACAATTTGTCATCCTCACATCATCAAATAAACTAAATTGCATCTTAAGAGTAAGTAAAAGCTCATGCTTATATTCTAAAGTTCATTACAAGCTCTTGCTTTGAACAATTATTCTTTTACATTTACTCGAACTACGCACAAGGGTTTGATTTCATTTTTTAAATGAATACGTAGGCAATCCTTCACAGGATACAGCCCATTAATTTCAAAATGTAAATAGAAGGACATTTGCAGTTGCATTTGGAATTCGACAAGAATAATAAATAGAAAATCACAACGGTTTCATAACCAATTAACCTCTTTTATTTCATTCAATAATAATAATAATACGTTACATAATAATAATAATAAAAAAAATAAGCTAGGATTCTAAAAACTCCACCTTCTTATTACATTAATAATAATAATAATAATAAATAATAATAAAGACTCGGGCTATTCCTCCATTTTCCCTTTGCCCTTGTCATTTTTGTCATATTTCTTGTCACGACCTCGAGCCGGACGCTCCTGCGCCACTTCGGACCTAATCACCAACGGTCTTTCTCGAGGCCTAGCCTTCCCATTCTTGTCAATCACTTTGTCGAAGACAGGAGAAGTCTTCTGTTTCTTCGAAGGATGAACAACTCGAAACCTGGCTTCCTCCTTTCCCTCAGTCAGATGCTTCTCTTTCTCCTTTTCCACTTCGCGCACTTTGTAGTCAACGGGCTCGCGCTTCCTCAATCTCTCACGCTCCTCCGGAGTAGTAGCTTTCCTCCACCGCAGATAGGAGTCCGACACCCATAAGGCACTAACAGAAGAGTTCAAGAACCACACGTTCCTTTGAGCCCATTTAATGGCCCACTCCCTTCGACTCTCAGTAGTAAACGCCACAGCAGTCTGCGGGACAGTGTCAAGCTTCGGGATCATCTGTTTCAGTCCAACCTGTCTCATCAGCCTCTCCGGGAAGATGCATACCATGAATTCCAAGCCAGGAATGCGCACAGATCGGGTAGGATCCAAGGAAGATACTCGAGTGACAGATTTGAGATGCCACCATGGTACAACCCATTTTATCAAGGGGCCATCATCACTCTTCAGTTTGTTTTCCCAGTAATTGCAGACCCGAGTGAAGTCCACCATGTAAAGCCTGGTCCTCTTTGCAATCGAACGAGCATGATAAGAAGGAACATGAACTGGGGGCTCGATCAATCGAAGGCGCTCTATAAGCCAGACCTACCAAAAGCGGGTATTAGAAGCAAAAAAAAAAAAAAAAAAAAAAAAAAAAAAAAAAAAAAAAAAAACGAAACCCAATAGGATCTCTCCTAAACATAAACAGGCTGGGCTCCTGCGCAGTTCCATTTGCTCAACCAAGCCCAAGAGACGGGGATCACCTCTCAAATCTTCATCAACATGCCCTTGAAGGACATATACATGTAACAAGAAAAATCCGAATGCCCTTCGCCTAGCAACATAAGAGACGGTGGGGTCGGCCTTGTTAATGAATCGATCAATAAAGTCCAACATTCGCACTCCTTTCGAGGTCACTATACGGTCCACCTCAATTCTTGTCAACCCAAGCAAGTCTCTAAATTTGTTCTTATACCCTTGTGAAGTAGAAGGAATAGCAGGAAAGTGTTCTGGGTCCCACCCACCGATCGTGGCAATTTCTTCAGGAAATGGGCAAATGTCACCTCCGGGGAAAGCAAAAACATGATAATTCGGGTCCCAATAATCAAGACAAGCATCTAGGAATGGTTTAACCACCTTGATAAGCTTCAAGCTCAGCAATGATCCAAGATTATAAGCACCCATGTCGTGTTTCTCCATGTTGGAAAACTCGTTAGTCCATTCTTTGAGACGAATCTCTAAAGTATTCATGATGAAGGATTATTTTGAGGACTTTATGTAATAAGACGAGGAAGAGACGGAAGAATTATATGAATAAAACCTCTATCGACGTCTCTATTTATACTAAAATATGTTTCCTAAAATCCGCCAGGACGGAAACACCGGGGAACAAGCGCAGCACTTGCTGCGCCTCTTCAAAGGGACGCAGCTCCTGCTGCGCCTCTTCCTCAGCATTGTTTCTGTGAATTTCCGCGTTGGATCTTTCCTAAATTCCTTAGCGAATAATTTCCTATTCATACGGGTTATTATTTTGGTAAATACATGAAAATTACCATAGTTCGCGTTTCCTAATTTCGCGGATGCGCATTTCGGGGCAATATCAGCATTTTCGTTATTTTAGCACACTTACATAGTTCTTTCTATTTTCTTCTTTTTTTTAGGAAATCATTTCTCCAATTTAATGTAATTTATTTCAAACTTATATATTTCTTTTATTTATTTCTTTTTGGGGAATCATTTCGCTCCCATCCTATACTACATCTCTAACTTATAGATTTCTATTTTTTCATTTTTTTTGGGGGTAACCCTCCCTACCGTCCGGTCATTTCCGGCAAATTTTTTGCATTTTGCATTTTTGCACTTTTGAGTCATTTGTTTTGCGCTAATTTAGGCCATATGTACAAATACGTGCTCTATATGACTTCTATGTAAATTTCGGCAGCATGACGGCGTAAACCGTCATCTATCAAACCTGTTCAAAGCTAACCTGCAGGTACAAGCAACACAACCCAGCAGCAAAGGCACTCAGGCCATTATATACAACCAAAAAAGGGATATGTACAACAAACTGGGGGCTCGAGCCCCAAGCAAAATCCAAAATGTCCAAAATGCAGGTCCTAAAATGTACAAATGTGCAAGATACAACCAACAAAAACAAACAACAACAAAACTACTTCCGGTCGCCGCCTAACTCCGCAACTCTCGCCTCGAGAGCTGCAACCTCGACGTCACGAACCTCGAGCTCCCTCAACAGATGAGCTGTCTCCTCCCGAGACTGGGCAAGCTCTCGCTCCAGCTCACGCTCCCTCTGCAAGCAGCAAAATTGACTCATGTCAATCATTTCAAACAATCATAAGAAAATAAGGAAATTCAAAAATGAATAAAGGTTCATACCTGATGACCTCGACCGCCGACAAGTGCCTCGACGACAGTAGCTCGCAGCCGGTTGGCTACCCTCCATATCGCCACAAACCGGGACGGCGCAACCTGCATTTTCAAAAAAAGAAGTTCTTAATAATGGGATAAGTCTAATCAAATGTGTTCTTACACAAAAATCATGCAAATTAGAGGCTCACCCTCCGAACCAGATGCTGCCAATCGTCCAGGCCACCATCCGTCACAGCCACGTCAAAGTCATGCAGTTCGGAGATCGTCGTCCTCCCGGTCGCGTCAGTGTACTCGAGGGTCTCGGGGTACTCTGGGGGCTCGATGCCCGCCGCCTCTACCTCCTGCAAAGCCAAATGATTCTCATTAATCGGTGATCTTTCATCGTATTCTCAAAAATCAAAAATAAAGAAGGATAAAGCACTTACCACAACCGGCCAGTACGCCAACCTCCCGTAGAGGAACGCCGAGTAGTCCTCGCCAGGAAGGAGGAGGGCGTCACCACCAACGCCAGCCAGGTCAGCCTCCCTCTCAGCCTCAGAAGGCTCCCTGAACATCGTCCTGGGAGGATCGATGGGAACCGTCAAGACATCCCGAGAGCACTAACGAGCCAAGCGCTCGCCCAAGTACCACACTGGACCCATCGACGTCCTCAACAGCAGCCGGCTCGAACTCCTAGGTCGAAGGACCTCAGCCACAAAAGGAGGAGCGCCAGCGTACTCCGCCCAAGGCCTGGGCACCCACTGGGAAAAGACAAGCAAGAAATCATTCCTATGATCAGTTAAAAAGTAATAAAGAAGCAAAACGAATATAAGTGAGATGCTCAAGCTGTCCAGCTGAAGAGCGTTCACGTCCTGCCGGTAGACACGTTGAGAGGAGCGCTTGCTCCTCGTACGACACATCACCCAATCCCTCACAACGGGATAGGCTCTCTCCAGCGGCTCCGTCCTCTTGGGCGAGAGGCTCGGAAAGTAGGAGTACACCCACGCCTATGAAGCAAGATGGTTAATAAACGATCTTTCGTAATTCGATAAGGAAAAGAAGTGATTATTAGTCCAAATGAAGGTTCATACCTCCAACAGTAGTCCAGGGCCGACAGCACCAGGAGAAGTCCCCTTCTCCATCAACTCCGGATGAACCATGGCCCTCATGAAGCGGATGAGGACCGCAAAACCAGCAGTGACCCAGTCCTAAGGCCCTAGGGAGCTCAGGTCAGAAAGGAAGGGAAGAAGCTTCGTCGACAGCCTCTCTCCCTTGTCTCCGAGGTAGATCAAAGACAGAAACCACCAAAGCCACAAGCGGGCCCTCTGCTCAGCTATACAGGGAGGAGGAGCCGTCTCTCTTCCGTCGATCACCACCTACGCTGGGGTCTTCCCCGCAAAGTAGTCTCGGACATAAGAACTAGGCACCAAGCCAGGCACTGTAACAGCCTTCGGCGCCAAGTTCCAGCCGATCAACCTCCTAGCCTCGGCCGAGTCCACCCTCATGGCAGTCTCCGGCCCCTCTACCATCTCGGTCCCACACGGTAGCCCAGAGATCATGCCGTAGTCCTCCAACGTGACTCCCACCTCACCAAAAGGCATGTGAAAAGTGGAAGTCGTATCCCAGAATCGGTCCAAGAAAGCGCGGACCAGGCTGAGGTTAGCCCGCAGCTTCCTCTTCGCGATGTCCCTCCAAGCCTGCACCAGGGCGCCGAATGCTCCCCGCTTCTCCGCCGACAGCCTCTCGTAGCACTCCATAGCCGTCGTGTAGCCCGAGAACGATCTGATGTTCCCGGCCTCCTATTGTGGTTTGAAACAGAAGCTATCTTTAGTTTGAATGAAAATGGAAAAGAACTTGGAGCAAATGAAACGAAAGAATATGAGTGATGAGTAATGAATTCAAGGATTACCAAGCTCTTCACCGTCCTATAGGACAGGTGACCCTCCGCAGCCCAAAGCAAGCGCCTGCTGTCCCAGGTCTCAGCCCATGTAGGTGCTCCCCCCAGCTGACAACCTCCTCACCCAACATTGGCCCGTCTCGGAGCCTCCTCCTCCTCAGCAGCCTCCTCCTCCTGGACCTCGTCCTCAGCAGCCATCACCGCAGCAAAAGCCTCCTCGAGAGCACGAGAAGCGTCAACAGCAGTGTCTATATCCATGGGAGCTCTCCCATAAGTAGAATCCTTGTCACCTGTAAAATTAAGGCAAATTTAGGCCGCGTCAAGTGACGACGAGCCCTGATTAGGGGATTTTCGAGTTTTTAGAAGCCCGAAATCGCTCTTTTCTTGCCATCTTTGGCCATATTCTCACAAACCCGATCACTCATGTGGTAATTTAGGTTAAGTCAAGCCTAAGTTGAAGCCTAGTCATGGGTTCAAGTCGAAATTTCGGCAGCGTTTCGTTATAACGGCGATTATGCCCTAGAAAGGCGTCCTGAAAAAGCCGTCACAAACCGAAATTCCGAGATGGTAGGAAGTTTACCCGTCATCCAAGGATTCCAAATATCAAGTTTCATCACAAATGGGCAATCCTAAGGCCATTTTCGAAGCAATTTACGGTTTAGTTGTGAAACCGTCTCAATTTCACTCAAATGCTCAAAACTCAACAAAAATTCGAAACAAATACATGGTTATGATCCTTATACTACCAATTAGCCATTTACATGGTCAATTTTACAAGGCGAGATCATTTGGGGGAAAAGCCCCAAATTTTCGACATTTTAGGGTTGAAAACCCTAAATTTTGTCGATCCAATTCGTCCTTTATAGAAGATTAATGCAAGAATGATATACATACCTCGATTAGTCATGGCGAATGCAAGCTTTTGGATCAAATTTTGGCGGAAATGGTTGAAGTTTGAGAGAGAAATTGAGGAATTGTGTTTCGAAGCAAATGAAATGACCCTCTGTTTCATCGTGTTTTTACGCAGAAAAGACACACTAAGGAACAGACGTAGCAGGTGCTGCGCCTATTCCAAGAGACGCAGCTCTTGCTGCGCCTCTTCCTTAGCTTCCCTTCATACGAATTTTCAAAAATTCGTTATGAGTTCGTTATTTGTGGGCCCATTTTTGGTGCGCCTCTTCCCCGATGCCATTTTATCTTTTTTGGTCCGTTTGACGATTACTCTTCGTTCAGACCCACATTTCTAAGCCAACTACAGACTATTATACATTATTTATCGCTTCCAAGACCTTGCTTGTCACAACGAGCAGGTATTCTTTGACAGGTGTTTCGACACGCCTTCATTATATTTCCCCCAGCGAGAGTAAGCGGATAGACAATCCCTCTTGAGACATGGAGATAAATTCCTGATAAGGTTTCCCCAACGAGAGTTCGCGATATAGAATCGTCCTTCTCGAGTTCTTCTGAAGTTTGTTTGAAGACGACCCAAGCATATTTCTCCCAGCAATTCCCGCCTGTGTCCTGCTACTCACGATATTTCTTGTTTCCCCGTGGAGTGCGATAAAGGTGTCATTCTCCAGAAGTTCCCAAGCCAGCAGAGTTTTTACACTCAAGCCTTAGTTACCCCTCAGTTTGAAATTATATTTTACGCCTCCTTCCCATTGATGCTTTCCTTTGGGATCCCACACCCTAGTACAATCCCTTATATATCTTTTAGGTCTTACCCTTAGCTCCTACGCTTATCCCTTAGCTCCTATGCTTACCTTTAGCTCCTACGCTTACCCTTAGCTCCCATACACCTCTGGAAGCATCTCGAGAAGAAGTCTTAGGTATGGTCTCTTCTTATGGCTGGTGAGCCTCCTTACGTAGTCTAATGGACTTTAAACGACCCTCCCCGATAGTCGACAGACTCTAAAATGTTCCCGACGACAGGTCCTTGGTTCAGACCCCTTGAGCCGGCTCGCGTCGCCATAGTCGTCAGGTTATAATCTTCGATTGACCTGATGGCTATACTTTGACTTCCGCCTTGTCCAAGCCTCAGTCAAAGTGGGGGCTCTTTAGATACCTCATTTCTGCACCTCCCGCAAACCACCCGGTGATGATTGGGCCGCATGTTTGGTATGCGGAACGATTTGTGACAGTTCGTAAGTTTATCGTCAAGTGATTGCTCAAACACTGATGTCTACCTCTTAGTTGTCATCTACGCGCCGATACGGTCGTTTTGACAGTAATTAGAGTACATTTGGAGTCCGGGCCTAAAACCGTCTTCATTTTCTGATAACTGCTAAATCCCGAGTCAGAATGTTCTGTATTGTTCCGGATATTTCTATTCCATATTTTATAAATCTTTCACAATCTTTTATTCTTTGGTAAAGAATTTCCCGTAATATTCATACAAAATATTAAGGAAAATAAGATTATCCCGTTATTCCATAAACCAAACACGGAAATCTTTCTTTCACAGGAGGAAACCACCTGGGAATAGACGCAGCAGGTGCTGCGCCTCTTCCAAGAGACGTAGTGAATGCTGCGCCTCTTCCCAGGTCCTTTTCTGCGTATTTTTCGTATCTTTTCGAGATTCACTTCCAAAGTTTCTCCGAAAATTCTATTCCTTCACGTGATTAGTATAAATAGGAGCCTTCGCTCCTCATATTTCTCACGCGAGTGTCAGCCCTTCTCTTCTCCCTTTGCATTCTAGACCACGTTCTTACTTTTTGGCGTCTACGTGCTTGAACATTCGACCACGTAAGCTCGGATCCTTCTGAGTACCAGCCTCGTTTGCATGACCGACCAATTTGACCAACTCCACAATCAATCAACTTAATTAATCTTAATCGTTTTCGTCTTACGAGGGCACTTTCGTTACATTCGAGTCGAGCATTGATGCGTGTCATTTATATAATATTTTACACCCTATTTTACACGCATTTCAGAGCTCAATTATGTAGTTTATGCTACTATTTGCCCCATTTCATCTACTTTCCTATTTTTATGTAATATTGCATATTTATGCGGAAATGAGTAGAAATCGAGCCAAATCCGTCCTTAAGTTATTAGCATTGCATTCGACATGGAGTAGTGACTCGAGAGATGAACTTGGTGCGCATTTCAAGGCCTGAAAGACAAATTTACGAGAGCTTCAGAAGCGAATTACCAGCTATAGCAGTCTATAGACTGACCTACATGGTCTATAGACTGTCAGAATGCTTCTAGACATTGCAGCCTTATTCAGATGGCTATATCTCGAGTTTTAGAGCAGATAATCGAGTGATTCCAATTGGAGGTGAAAGCTTATCCTCTTAGCTTTCCAACGCCGCGTAGAACGCCTGATTTGACCAAGTAACAAAGAAATGGCAGCTGTTTTAAGATCGCTGCGCGCTGCAGGAATTGTCAGAATGCATTACTGTACAGCGCTTGTGGTCGATCGACTGATCCAAGTGGTCGATCGACCACCCCACGACTCTGACGCGCAAATTTAAGTTAGAATTCCGAAGCCCAATTGTAATGAGGTTTAGGAATAGGTTATGTTATTTTCCTATATAACGTAACTTTACCTACTGCTTGAAAAATCTATCATTCATTAGTTTAGTTTTACCTAGTTTACAGTTTACAGTTTACAGTTTTCTTTAATTTCAACAAAGTATTTCTTTTGGCATTCAGATTCTTCAATTCTTCTTTACGGTATTTGATACGTGCCTAATGTATAGTCTTTTTGGCCTATTTCAGCACGTATTTCTATGCATTTCTATACTGTTTTTATAGTATTTTGCCCCGAATTGGCTACTTTGGTGTATTTTATCCTTTTTGTAGGAATGATCGCGGAAGTAGCGGAACCATACTCCTTTTCGTCCCTTTTGCATGCATTTAGAGGAGACGGGATTATCCCAGAGTGAGATGTTGCACTTAGAAGTGTCGTTGCACGCATTACGAGGCATTTGGGTGAAGACGTGAGCTGAATTGAAGACCCAAGTGGTCTATCGAGCTGATTGGTGGTCTATCGAGCTGATTGGTGGTCGATCGAGTGGTCCCTAAGCTCCCCAAGGCTCGATCGAGCTATTCCTTACTCGATCAAGTAAGCTGCATTTGACCAAGCTCTCGATCGAGTACCCTGATGGTCGATCAAGGAGTTTCTGCTGAGATCTTGGTCGATCGAGTGGTGTAATCCACTCGATCGAGAGGCTTCGACGCTATGGGCTTTAATTAGTCCATGTTTTAGTATTCTCCCGCAAAGACTCCTAGACTTTGGCTATTTAACCTATGTTTACTAGGTTAATTAGGCATCTTTTTCTTGATCTCTTCCACTTATCTTTTTACCTTCCTTCACAAAGTAGAAATTTGTTACGTTGCTTAAACCTTCGATTGCTACTCTCGTTTTGGATTTCTTCATTGGATTTCGTGTCTTTACGCCGGAATTTGCTTGGATTGTAATCTTCTCTCCTCTTTAATAATAATTAACCTTCTGTTGCTTTTAATTCGCGTTATTGTTATCATTCTTCCTGCCCTAGTTTATTTATTATTGAATCTTATTATTATTCCGTTATGTTATCTTTTGGGAAATTATCTGTTTGTTAGATTAATTATGAGTATGAGTAGCTAAACCCCTTCATGTTGGGATTAGGGAATCTGCGGTAGAATAATGACGACGTAGTGAATGAATCAGATGAACCGATAAGAGACTCTGTCACTATAGCAATATAACTGTAATTCTCGACCTAGTTGAGTGCACGCTTCTATGTCACCCATTAACCTGGCTACAATTAATCCTGGATCGAAAGATTGGACTAAATAGGCTGCTATAAACATAGACTACCCTAATGAGGACGAAAGTTAAGTTAGTGGTATTTTAGGGTGGGAAGTGGACCGAAAGGACCTTCTAATATCCGTCTCACTTTAGTTCGTCTCGAGTCATTTCTTGCTAAGTTGTTGAACTACCGTAGTGAACCGAATTCCCGACATGTCCCCCCTCTTACCGATAGTTTTAATTCACTTCCGCTTTTTCGCTCTTTGTTTATTTCTCTTTCCTTTCAACTCCGTAGTTTAGAACCAAAAATTTAATCAACACCAATTGTTACCATACATTAGAAATAGACAGCTGTAGTTGCAATTCCTCCCTGAGGATTCGATACTCGACTGCCTCTACTACATTTTTAGTTGAGACCGTTAGGTTTTATTTTTTGACAGTACGCTGTGACAGACGTGTCAAATTTTGGCGCCGATTCGTTGCCGGGAGGCAATTGTTCAATTTATTAGCTGTTTTATTTTTAATTCTTCTTTTAGTTTAAGGAACATCGTTCCTTAGACTATTCTCATATCTTGTCTTTAGTTTCTTCTTATGCGCAGGTCGCAAGGTGGGCCACTACTACCTTTTGATCCCGAGATTGAGAGATCTCTGCACGTAAAAAGGAGACTATTTCAAGAGCAACAGGCAGAGGAAGAGCCTAGTTCTCGTGGTAACTTTTACGAGAACGAGCTTTTCGAAGACAATCCACCGTCTTCTCCAGTTTCCAATTCATCGCTCGAATCTATAACTTTCCCTGATTTTCCCGAAATGGCTGAGGAAGCAACCATCGCTAGTCACTCCGAGCCCACGGCCGACAATCTCTATAAAGGGTTCGAACTGCCGGGAGATTCTAGGAAGTTCGAGCCCAAGCCTGCATACATCAATATGGTCGAGAAAAATCAGTTCGGGAGCCGCAATCGAAGACGCAGCTCAAAGATATGGAGACCTTCATTGATTTATCGCTGCTCCATACCTCCTCCCACCGGCGTGACAGTGATCGATCAAAGAAACTATGTTCATCTTCTCACTCCGCGATCCGCAAGGGAGTGGTATAGGGATTTGGACCGAGCTGCTCACGGCATAACAGATTGGAATACGCTAGCATTAGCGTTCTATAAGAAATACTTCTCTGCTTCGAGAACCATCGCCATCAGAGCCCAGATAACAAGTTTCAAACAAGGGCCTGACGAGAACTTCCACGAGGCATGGCTTCGTTTTAAGAAACTAGTGCGGACCATACCGCATCACGGTTTCGAAAAATGGAGCCTGTGTAACCATTTTTACAATGGTTTATATGATGATCAGAGGGCTATATTAGATGCTGCAGCCAACGATCGATTTGCTGACAACTTGGGAGCGACCAAGGGATGGAAGATTATAGATGATTTAGCCACTCACAGGGCTGAATATGGGAATTCAAGAGGAAACCAAAGGAGAGCTGTTGAATCCTCTTCAGTGGCCGCATTAGAAGCCCTTACCGCGAGGTTCGACAAGTACGAACTAGGGGGAGCTCTCAAGGGAGGAATGTACCATGTTAATGCTATGACAGACGGTCCCTTCGTCTGTTTGAGGTGTGGGGTAGAGGGACATGTCTCCGATTATTGTCCTAGTCCTTATGAGCAATGTGCTGCCTTCCAACATTACAGGCAAAACAACACTCATTACGAGCCGAATATCCACCCCAATTTGAGGTGGAGTAACCAGAACGTACTCAACCCCACCGCTCCTCCAAATCGGCAGCAAAGACCTTATATTCCTCCACACCGAGAAGCAACAAGGCTATCGAAGCCTCCGTCTTTCAACCCTCCTAACCAAGGTGCTTCGTCATCTAGTGGGGTGAGTGAGATAGGTGAGTTAAAGTCCATGATGCAGTCCATTGCAAAGCAATTACAACAAAAGGACACGGCATTCAAGGCACTTGAGACTCAAGTTGCCCAACTGGCCGAAAATCAATCCTCAAGGAAGCCCGGTCATTTGCCAACTCAAAATGACAAGAACCCAAATGAGACGGTGCATCTGATAGAGTTGAGAAGCGGTCTCTCTTATGAAGGACCGAAGTGCGTAAATCGGACCGAGGGAAGTCAGAATCGATGATGAACGGTGTTTCGTTAAGAGAAAAGGACTCACGACACAAGAGTTACTCGATCGATCAAGGCGGTGCTCGATCGAGTGGAATTGGTGAGGAAAGCCCTCGATCGAGTAGTCTTTTCGCTCGATCGAGTGAACGAAGTGAAGATGGTCAATCGAGTGGGAATGTTGCTCGATCGATGAAGATCTTGAAGAAGGTGCTCGATCGAGTGACCACATTGCTCGATCGAGTGATATTGATGACGGGAAGCTTATTCGAGAGCCTGCTAGTGCTCGTCTAAGCAAGGAATTACCAGAAAGGCCTCGTTCGAGAGGTAAGAAGCGTCCGAAGGATACCGAACTTGCTCCGGAAGACACTTTGGAAGCGAGAAACAAGGGGCTCGAGATACCGATTACGGTTCCCTTCCCGAGGCGGCTGCAGAATACCAAGATTAATCAACAGTTTAGCAAATTTGTTGAGCTTTTGAATAGTTTGGAAGTTTCCGTGCCGTTCGAATTGTCGACCAAGGTACCCTCTTATTTAAAATTTATGAAAGAAATTTTAGCGCGTAAGAGGACTATAAACGATAATGAGACCGTAGCTTTGATCGAGGTGGGGAATTGCCCTATCTCAAAATAAGCTACCTCCTAAGCAATCGACCGGGTAGTTTTTCGATCCCTTGTCACATCGGTATGCGATTGATTGATAATGCGCTATGCGATTTAGGCGCTAGCGTAAGTGTTCTACCTTTATCTCTAGCTAAGAGACTTGGTGTGACAAAACTGAGTTGCACCAACATGACTGTCCAAATGGCCGACCGTAGTTTATCACGGCCACTAGGTGTAGCAGAAGACGTACTTCGGATCGGGAAGTTCTTTATTCCGTTGATTTTGTCGTCTTAGATATCCCCGAAGATGTGCACACCCCTATCATTTTAGGGAGACCATTTTTGTCCACCGCCCGCGTGAGTAATAGACGTCGGGGAAAGACTTTGACCTTTCGGGTAGGGGACGAGGAGCCGACTTTCCATCAGTCCAAGTTCCGGAGGGCTCCCATGCAAGCTCAGCCTTGCAATGCCCTCTCTTCTGTTGACCCTATTATTGACACTCCAGATGAAAATTTGGAGAATATTGCTATTATTGTTAACCCTCCGCCTCATACTGAGAGCAAAAAGGAGGAGAATTCGTCTGTTTCCCTTACTGCAGGTACAGATGAAGGCAAGAAAGGAGTCGTCAAGGGACAGGGTGCAACCATTATCAATCAAACTGGAGCAAAGGATGCAAAAGAAGATGACAGAGGGGCGAGAACGAAGACGGTTCGAACCTACATAGATTGGAACTATGTTCCTCCTCCTCTTGCAAACAGTAATTCAAGCTCATGGAAATCAAAGAGGACGGTCGGTGTCGCAAGTGACGTCCTCGTCATGAAAGCCCACCAAGGGGCTACTGAAAGCTAATGGGAATTAAACGGGGAAATGCCCCGTGTAACAAATTGTAATAGATATTCGTTTGAATTTCTTTTGAATTTATTTATTACGTTTTAATTAGGACAATTAGTTTAGACAATCCTTAGCTTAGACTGAGACTATAGACTGTGCTTTCTGCGTTTTTGGTATTTTGGGATGTGTTTGGATATGTTTTACGCAGGTTTGGGGAAGATGCACGCAATTCAAGGAAGAAAGGACGGAAATTCAAAGAAGCCTACGCGAGGAAGTCCTTGATCGAGTACTTTTTGTACTCGATCGAGTGGAAGTTGGTTCGATCGAGCTCGCTGGCTACTCGATCAAGGAAGGCCACAGAGGAAATGGTCGATCGAGAGGGTTCTTACTCGATCGAGCAAGGGGAACAGCAAAAGCCCTCGATCGAGTGATTAAATTCACTCGATCGAGTGAAATGAACAGTGGACGGGAGTTTTCTATACTTAACTCCTTATTTCCGTTTCATTTCTAATTTTGTCCCTAATTTCTTCTAACACCCCCCCTAATTGCGATTTTCATTTCCCCCAAATCCCCATTTTTTGCCCAAAATCATCAAATCCACCACCTACATTCTATCACTAGCACTTAATTCTTCAATAACCCCTTATTTTCCCCCTCTTTTATGCTCATTTTCGCGGTTTTTAAAGGGGATTAGGGTTTGCGATTTTTCAATCGAAAATCCGCCTTGGTTGATTGTTTCTTTTGAGGTTTAATTGCTTATTGTAGGTTAATCATCATCAAGTAAGTGTTTCTTTCACACTCTTTGCATATTTTCTTCATTTAATTCGAATTTCTTTGAGGTGATTGAATTAGGGTTCGAAAATGCCATGTCCGGTCGATTTGTTTCGATTTAATTGTGTTTATTTGCCCTTGATTAGCTTGTTGATGATATTTTCGCAATTCCTCACTGTTTTTGCATGTTAAATTCGAACTTTGCGCTAGATTCCGCGATTAGGGTTCCTGTGAGTCGAAATTTATCGATTTGTCTAACGGTTTTTTGTTTCCTTGCTCGCTTAACTTCAGTTCTCGCTTACTTATCACTGTTGTTAACTACCGTTACCGTCCCCTATCGCCATTACTTGATGTGAATTATTGGGAATCTCGCGCTGTGAGTGGTTATGCTCGACTGCTAGGAGTCTTACGTGCTCCCCTATGTGGTTTGCATGCTGTGTTTGTCTCCTTCAGCGGTCACTACTTTGTCATTTTACCATCACTCACATGCTACCTTTCGAACTTATTGAGGATTGTTGGATTTTGTATGCTGGAAGTCGGTTTTCTCGACCAATAGGGCCATTCTTTTTGCTGTCACATGTTGGTTAGCGGTTGTTTTAACCACGGTTAGCAGCATCTTCTCTTATTCGTGCCCTTTGATAATTTGCAGGATGGACGCGAGTTCTTTACCTTCTACTAGTACGTCCTCCAGCTCGTCCGTGAGCGAGTCAGTGGTCCCTGCTGTTGCCACTAGCTCCGCCTTGGTCACCACTGCAGCACCAGTTCTACTTGTCTCAGCTGCAGGGACAGTGTACGCCGCAGCCAGCTCAGCCGGGAGCTCAGTTCAGGCTTCACCAGCCGTTACTCCTACCAGACCTTTCTCTCTGCTGGACTGCGGATTCAGGCCCCGTTTCCAGCAGCCTGGTATGCTGCCACCGAGACCACACCAGCAGGCTAGCCAGTTAGCCATCACTTCCAGCCCTTCTGAGGCTGTTGTTACGGGAGAGGGCGCTCTCGCACCTTTACCGAAGCTGCCCACGGTACGTTTCACTTCAGAGGCTCACCGGAAACGGTTAGTTGCTTTACTTCGTTGCCCTCTCTCCCCCACCCGTTTCCTTGCGCGGACTGACCTAGAGACCTTAGGCATTTATGAGGAGGTCTGTAGTTTGTTGAACGGGACGGGTATGTCGGGTCTGATTACCATGCAGGAGGCTACCATTCGTACCCTTACGTACGAGTTCTTTAGCTCCTATTCTTTTGACACCGACTCCTACACTGCTGACCACTCCAGTTCTTGCATTCACTTTCGACTCCGCAATGTGTCACACCACTGGACCTTGGCCAAGTTTGGCCAAGTTTTAGGCCTAGTTAGTGACGGTCCCACCGCCCCACCTCGAGACCTCCTTCAGCCACTCTGGGCTGCTCTTTCTCACACTCCCTTCCACTCACGGAAGGGAGCTCACATTCACTTACCTGCGCCCCGTTACATTACTTGCGTCGTTAGGAGAGACTATTTTTGGGCGCCCGAGTCCAATAACATGACCAACACCGAGCTAGCCATTCTCGCGGGGTACCTCAACATTGACTACGGCACCCCGTTTGTTCTAAACATTGCTTATCTGGTAGCTCAGCATTGGAATGGAATTGGGACTCGGGTAAAGACCGCTATTGTCTGCGGCGGGCTAGTTACTAGGATTGCCCGCCACCTTTACCCCACTGACCCCAGGCTCACTGCATCTGATGAGATGGCTTACCTTGACCTGGGAGCCATGATCGACTTCGCCTGGTTCCCAAAGGCGAAGGGGAGCGCGAGGACGTGAAAGATCCGTGGTTCCACGTCATTACCTTGCCGTGCTCTACCCTTCCGCCACTTCGTCGCTCCCTACTCGCCGCCGAGGGAGCGAGGCCACCTCCACCTACCTACCACCTTACCTTCACCCCTCCTTCTTCTTCTAGGAAGAGGAAGCGGGAGGCCGGAGCATCTTCTAGCTCTCGAGGCTCGGACTCGAGCCCAGCCGGACCGACCCCCACGCCTCGGCCTACACTCACTCCACCTCCCCTCGACCCGGCCTTTTCGGCCAACTTTGTCTGCCCTCCTATTTTAGAGGCGCCCGAGGTCATGGACCAAGGGCGTCGTGATGCCGTGCTTTCAGATATGTGCAGGTACATTACTGAGATGAGACGGGATATGGCTTTAGCTGTATTCCCGTTCTACGAGTTCCATATCCGAGCCCGGCGACCGATTCCAGAGGGGTGGCCGCATCCTTCCTTCTACCGATACCCAACGGACGCGTACCCTCCACCTTCTTCTGACTCAGAGGAGGAGCCGGAGGAGACAGCGGTAGCACGAGCGGTGCGGTTACGGGCTGAGCAGGCGGCACACCGGGCTGCCAGAGAGGAGGAGAGTGACCCTCCGTTCGTACCCGGCCCGGGAGGATCACTGGAGATGACGACCGAGTCTCCCCCTTGTTTGTTCTGGTTTGGGGAGACCGTTTTGTTGAGTCGGAGTACCTAGGAGACGGCGGTGCCGACGACGAGTAGCTATCTTGGTCTACTCACTTCCCGATTTTCGGTTTGGTTTGGGGAAGTTCGTGTTTTGTATTTTCTCTTACCCTTTTTATTTCGTCTCCTTTATTTTCTTTTATTGGTTGTATACTCCCATCCCCCATTTTTTCTTTGGTGTATCTTTGGAGGACAACGAGGGCGTTGTCCGTTTTGGTTTGGGGAGGGTATTGCATCCTTTTGAGTCCGCATCTGCATTTGTTTTGCATTCACGTTTAATTTTCCGTTTGCATTTGTTGTTTATTTTCAAAAAATCAAAAAAAAAAAAAATAGAAAATTTCAAAAATTCAAAAAAAAATTCACGTTTATTTTAGCATATAGGTTGAGTCGGAACGGTAGATTCCCGTGATGAAATTGCACTATAGCTTGTCATATTACTTAAGCCTTGCACTTGTATTGATAGTTTTTAGCCTTGTCATACGCATAATCTACGAATTTCTGTTCAAATAATAGCTGACTGTTTAGACTTGACCTAATAAACTGGCAAACTACTTAAAAATTCTGAGTTTTAGAGCTATAACTGGTGACATTCATGACCAGTTCATTAGGAATTTTGAGAGTAGTACTCCTTGCATAGCATGTTTGTCTCATTTGCACATTTATGACATTCAATTTCTCGTCAAATGCACATATTCGGGTTTGTGGTTGGTGTCACATGCAGGGAGGGTCTTGCAATTTCCCCTTTCTTACATCTTTCACCCATTTAGCTCCACTTTAGCCAAACTTGCCTTTTTGACCCATTAGCTACATTCCAAACTAAGCCTGCCTAGTCAAGCTAGTTAGTTTGTCCTCTTGTGGTATGTTTCCATTGCAGTTTGGTCTGTCATTCTTGTTGGAGTTGGTGTCTGTATCAAGGAAGGAGAAAAAAAGAAAAAAAAAGAGTATTGAAAAAAAAAAAGAAGGAAAACGTGAAAGTAAAGAAGAAAAGAAAAAAAAAATGAAAAACAGAAAAAGGACTGATAAGCAAAAGAAAGAAATAGAGATTGTGTAAAAAGTTGTCCCCTCTTGTCAGAGTTGAGAAGATGTTCGAAGATGTACAATCGACAAGAGGGTTGGTTATTCCAGTTAGCTGTTTCAGACGATGTGTTTTAAAAAGGGAACTTTGTGACCGTCTGACTCCTCCACTCTTATTCTATTTTTTTGAGGAGATTGTGCTTTGAGTCTAGTGAGTTTTGTGCCAAGTGAAAGGCACCCGTGTTTAGTCTTTCAGCCAGTTTGAGATCCAGATGGTTTATTATGGTCCTGTTAGGAACTAGCTTGACGCTTCTACCTCCACATTTCCATAACTTGTTTTGCCTTTTCTCACCTGAACCTCACTATTCCCATATTATTTGCAAATCCTCCTACATTTGTGACGGACATTATTGGTTGGAGTGTGTGCATTAGTACTTGAATTGTCTTTCATTTTTGTTGCATGCATGCTATGTAGGTCGCAGTTAGGTGAGTGACTGTCTTTTCTTCTCTCTTTTACATATAACATTTGCCCCTTGCTTCATGAGAGAAGAGTGACCCCGTGAGAGTCCAGTTTTGTTGGTCTTGCAAGGTCGATAGGTCAGCTTTATTTATGAACAGCTTATAATTCGTTTGCGTTTTTTTGCTTGGCTTAATGTTGATTTTTGTTGCATTAAATTGGTTCAAGTAGACAAGTTAAGCTAGCTCTGAGTTATCATTTCCGTTCCATTAGTTTAGTTTTGAGTTTACTCGAGGGCGAGTAAAGGTTTGGTTTGGGGAGATTTGATACGTGCCTAATGTATAGTCTTTTTGGCCTATTTCAAAGACGTATTTCTATGCATTTCTATCTTTGTTTTTATAGTATTTTGCCCCGAATTGGCTACTTTGGTGTATTTTGTCCTTTTTGTAGGAATGATCGCGGAAGTAGCGGAACCATACTCCTTTTCGTCCCTTTTGCATGCATTTAGAGGAGACGGGATTATCCCAGAGTGAGATGTTGCACTTAGAAGTGTCGTTGCACGCATTACGAGGCATTTGGGTGAAGACGTGAGCTGAATTGAAGACCCAAGTGGTCTATCGAGCTGATTGGTGGTCTATCGAGCTGATTGGTGGTCGATCGAGTGGTCCCTAAGCTCCCCAAGGCTCGATCGAGCTATTCCTTACTCGATCGAGTAAGCTGCATTTGACCAAGCTCTCGATCGAGTACCCTGATGGTCGATCGAGGAGTTTCTGCTGAGATCTTGGTCGATCGAGTGGTGTAATCCACTCGATCGAGAGGCTTCGATGCTATGGGCTTTAATTAGTCCATGTTTTAGTATTCTCCCGCAAAGACTCCTAGACTTTGGCTATTTAACCTATGTTTACTAGGTTAATTAGGCATCTTTTTTACTGATCTCTTCCACTTATCTTTTTACCTTCCTTCACAGTAGAACTTTGTTACGTTGCTTAAACCTTCGACTGCTACTCTCGTTTTCGGATTTCTTCATTGGATTTCGTGTCTTTACGCCGGAATTTGCTTGGATTGTAATCTTCTCTCCTCTTTAATAATAATTAACCTTCTGTTGCTTTTAATTCGCGTTATTGTTATCATTCTTCCTGCCCTAGTTTATTTATTATTGAATCTTATTATTATTCCGTTATGTTATCTGCTGGGAAATTATCTGCTGTTAGATTAATTATGAGTATGAGTAGCTAAACCCCTTCATGTTGGGATTATGGAATCTGCGGTAGAATAATGACGACGTAGTGAATGAATCAGATGAACCGATAAGAGACTCTGTCACTATAGCAATATAACTGTAATTCTCGACCTAGTTGAGTGCACGCTTCTATGTCACCCATTAATCTGGCTACAATTAATCCTGGATCGAAAGATTGGACTAAATAGGCCTGCTATAAACAGTAGACTACCCTAATGAGGACGAAAGTTAAGTTAGTGGTATTTTAGGGTGGGAAGTGGACCGAAAGGACCTTCTAATATCCGTCTCACTTTAGTTCGTCTGAGTCATTTACTGCTAAGTTGTTGAACTACCGTAGTGAACCGAATTCCCGACATGTCCCCCTCTTACTGATAGTTTTAATTCACTTCCTGCTTTACTGCTCTTTGTTTATTTCTCTTTCCTTTCAACTCCGTAGTTTAGAACCAAAAATTTAATCAACACCAATTGTTACCATAGATTAGAAATAGACAGCTGTAGTTGCAATTCCTCCCTGAGGATTCGATACTCGACTGCCTCTACTACATTTTTAGTTGAGACCGTTAGGTTTTATTTTTGACAGGTACGCGACAGACGTGTCAGTATTCCTCTGTTACTTTATTCAAATTTAGTTTGCTTTAATTCTTCCATAGTTTAGAATTGTTAGATATTTCCCGAAACTTTATTTACTTTATTGCGTTTCTATTGCTTAATATTATTAATCATGTTTTCACTTATGGTATTTGTTAATTTTATTGTTGTTACTATCACTATTATGAGTAGCTAAGTACCTCTGCTAAGATGTGAGGGGAGTTATAGCGTAGATGGCGTAGAATAGGTAACCCCGCATTAGGGCTTGGTCGATCGACTGGCTTAACTAGTCGATCGACTGAGCCGGTTTGTCGATCGACTGGGGTAGCTGGTCGATCGACTGTCTTCATGTTTGATTAGCATTGTTTGATTCGTTAAGTGCAATATCTAGCAATGAGACCGAGAGGAGACTTGTTAGATGCTTAGTTTTGACCAACCCATATATCGAAAGATAGGGAAGGGCATTAATTAACGAGTAGAGACGACTAAATTGCTGAGATCGAGAGATAATGTAATTTAGGCTTTAGGAATCACTTTTCAGGGCGAGAGCTAGCTTTAGTGAGACTTAGGGACTGGTAGCATAGGCCGAAAGGAGCTACTAGTTAACTTGGACCGAGAGGACTTGTTTTACCCATCCTACACGACTGTATTTCGGACTTACCTAGGATTATGTGCCATCGCAGCTATAGTGAACCGACCGTCTTAGCATTTCTTTTATCATTGTTTACCGTCCTTATTTACTTTTATTTGTTTATTTAGTTTATGTCATTAGATTTAGTTATAATTCTCATCAAAGCCCCCTCACTGTTACCCGATAGACTGAAATATAAAGCAACTATTATCTCCCTACCTCCTTGCGGATCGACCCTTACTACCACTTGCTAGTTGTAGTTTGGTTTTATAAATATTATTTTTGGTACTCACTTCGACAGGTATCAAGCATCACTAATCATAAACTTAGTTCATCTCGTTTCGTCAAACATGTAAGTCTGAGGGTGTAAATCCTTCTTTATTTATTGTTATTTACCTTTTGTATCATGAATGTAAGGTTTATGTCGAAAATACTTCTTAAAACCGATTTATTAAACCATGCTTTAAAACCCTTTTTACAGATTACCAGAAGATGACCGTCGAGAAAGGACGCAAGAATCGCCGCGCCTCTTCGTGAGGCCGCCAGATTCTCGCTTCCTTTCTTCCTCTTTCGTCCTCTGCCAATTCATCTTTCATTATTTGTTTTCGTTTGTTTTTCAATTCTTTGACATAATTGCATAATAATTTCACATGTATATTATTTATCATCATTAATACGTCTAATTCATCATTAAATCCCGACTTAAATCCCAAGTAATCCAATATTTGCGGGTTTTCGTCATTAAAATCAATCCGGGTTGTAGAGATTCGATTCTTTCATATCGGGTTTCTGGAATTCGATCTTTGATATATTTCCATCTGTCTATTGTCATATTCGTCTTTAATTCGTCATTAATTCGTCATATTTTAACCTAATTTGTAACACCCGCGAATTTCCCATTTTTAGCATTTATAGTTTATTTAACCGTTCTTTTGTTTTACTTATATTTTAAATTATTTAATTTAATTAATTTCATTTTTAAACATGATTTTTATAAAAAAGTACATTTTTATAAGCTTGTTATATTATATATATATATATATATATATATATATATATATATATATATATATATATATATATTTAATCGGATAGTATTAATAGAGATATTAATAATAATAGTTTTTTTCGTCTTAAGTTAATATAGTCGTAGGGACATTTTCCCGTCTAGCATAAGATCGTCACTTCTCACTTTTGAATCTAAGTTAAATCCGAACAAATCACGAGTCGACAACTCGTAATTACCTTTTTCAACTCACTTATATAACCCTTTTTATTATTATTATTATTATTATTATTATTATTATTATTATTATTATTATTATTATTATTATTATTATTATTATTATTATTATTATTATTATTATTATTATTATTATTATTATTATTATTATTATTACACACTCATTCTTATCCCGTCACCCTACCTCCAACTTGTTCTTCTTCTCCCCTTTTTTTCGATTAAACAAGCAGCAGCAACAATACACCCTAAATCTCCATCAATCGTCCTCCTTCAAACCCCTATTTCTCTCACATTTCTCAACCAAATTCGATAAATTTTGCACCAAACTCTTCCTCTTTCCGTCCTCATTCCTTCTATGTAAGAAAGGGACTGACTTTCTTCACATTTCAAGTCTGCCGCCCCTTTTTCATTTCGAAATTCCTCATTAATTTTGTGCATTTTGTGTGTAGATCTTAACTTGGACATCTCGGAGTAGCTTTGAGTCGGAAGTGTGAAGAGTAAAGAGGTAACGGTGATAGGTTACTCGACAAAATGTCGAAATTCCATCTTATATGTCGATTTATGTGCTCTTGTGGATAAAGTTTGATCCTTTATATTTTTCTCATTTGTCTGATAATTTCCGTCTCAAAATAATGTTTAAACTAGGTTTTTTTTATGCGCTCTTCATTTAGACTAGTTTGGAGATGTTTGTGTTTTTCGAGTGCTGAAATTGAGTAGTCTTAGGACGGTATTGTGCAGTAAATTGGGACTGTCCTTGAGTCCGCTTGGCAGGTACTTTAGGACATTTTCGGGACTGTTAAAATGTGTTGAGCAGGCTGATTTAGGACTGTTTTAGTTGGGACATTTTTGCTGTGTATTTCGGGGCCGTTTTTAGTCGGAAAGTGGATTGTTCTTGAGTCACTCTGTGCAGGTCGTTCATGGTTGTTCGTGGTCTATTTCGGGCCTACATTTGTACTGTATTTGGGAGCTAGATTGTGGTGAGTTCAGGGTGGGTTGAAGTCTTCACCTTTTAATGGGTCGTAAAGCAAAGTGTTTACTTTGTATTTCTCTATTCTTTACTAATACCCAATCTGTCTGGGAGTGCTTGGAGGACTTGGAAAACATAGGTTCCTGATCTCACCCCCCTTTATTTAAAAATCTCATCAAAATAAGGCAATTAAAAGATTAATTGATAACAAAGGAAAATATTCTTAAAGATATGCTGCTGCAACATAACAACGAGTTCTTATCTTTGACTTTTATGTTTCCTCAACCATCTTTTATTGATTCATTTTATTTTATACATCTTTGACTCCTTTTCTTTGCATTTGAAAACACATTTATCTATGTCACTCCACTTCATTTTTCTCAAACCAACATCCAAAATGAATTGTTGAGATGAACTCAACCAAATTTGTTACAAGTTGAAGAATGAAAGAGACGTTACAAAAATCAGCTTGTTTTGGCTTGTTCTGGCCTGCTTTGTGGTCTGGTTTGGCGTGTTGTGTGGTCAGTTTTTGAGTCGGTCACGGCCTGTTTTGGTATTTGGTTTTGGCCTGCTTTGGGGACTGTTTTGATGGCCTGTTACAACTTGTATTTCGGCCTGTTTTGACGGTCTCAAAAATGGTTGTGGAAACCGTGAAAAGGGGGCTGCACTGGGACCGTTTTGGGCTCGACTTTGAGGTTGATTTTGTTGTTGGTTCGAGTCAATTGGATAGCTCATGTCTTGTGTACATATACAGGAGTGAATTGGGTCGATTGTATGTATGAAATTCCGTCCAATTCATGCTTAAAATTTCGTCTTAAGACGGTCACAAATGAGCTTCTTTAACAGTGAAAATGGGTTTTGTCAGGCAGTTTTCGCGGGCTGTTTTGACGGGTTTCTTTATGCTAAGTTGAACCAACTTTCTTGCTTATGTCTCAAGTATATTTACATGTTTGGACTGGGTCTTTTGTACGGGTGAAATCCGTCCTTGTTTGACCTAGAAAATCGTGTTAAGGCGGCTGGACAGGGGGAAATTCTTTGGGTTTGTTCTCATTGTGTGTCGTATTGCTTCTGTTTGGACAGACTTTATTCTTTGTCGTGCATCTTTGGATGTACGGGGGCCAGGCCTTGCTGGCCGTAGCTGAGCCATGTCGGGTGTGCGGCCAGGCCGTGGCCGGGGTGGGCTGGTCATGGCTAGGCCGTAGCCTAGGTTGATTTAATTTTTATCCGTGAAATATTTATGTTTGGGTTTAACTGATTTGAATTCCGTCACATGTTTATGTATCTTAAATTCATTATTTGCCATTTATTTATATAATTCTCACAAGAATCATAAATGTGAAACTTATTATTTATTCATGTCATAATTATATGAAATGTCTTCATTTATCTATAATATGAGCTTTAATTCATTTATTCTCATTTATTTAGCGTATTTCAAATACGAGTAGTTAATTCCACATGATTAATTGAGAAGAGTCGTATTCTTGTCGAAATGCCATAATACTATTATATATGCTTGATTTACATTTACGCCCTACTTGTGCTGTTCTGGAAAGTACGGGTTTGGCCCACTTGTGTTGTTCTGGCAAGTGTGGTTTTGGCCACTTGTGCTGTGCTGGCAAGTGAGTCTTATCTTAGACTTTCCGCCACTTTCGTGCTGTTCTGGCGATTGGGGTACTCGGTCTCCATTAGTAGTCGAGTCTTGGGTGCGTGCTGTGCTGGCGCATGTCGAATCGGGATGTACACCCGAGAATCTGCAGATTTAGACTAGGACCGTATCATTATCGTAGTCCTACCCGGGGAAATTATGGTCTGAGAGTAGTAAATGTCTGCATTTTGGATGGTCACATTGGTCATATCTCCTTGAATTACGTACTCATGGTTAAGTGGTCTTCATATTACTCCATGTACATTCCTTCTCTATTATTTAGCATTGCTTATGTCTTGCCTACTAGCCTATCTCATTCCTTTTCTTATACTTGTATTCTTAAATATGTAAGATCATATGTTTAGCTATAATTCCATTTATTCATATCTTATCTTAATTGGATTATCTGTTTATGTGCTTTGTTATGTTCGTCTTGACATTTTGTGGCTGGGAGAACCTTGAGTTACTCCCCACTGACTGTGGCTTTCATGTTTACATGAATGACAGGTTTGTGAAGATGCATTTGTGGGGTTTAGACGGGTGAGCTAGCGAGCACCTTGGACTAGTAGTCGTTTTATTAGGATTGCTTAGACTCACCTTTTATTGTATTGTCATTCGAGGGATATATTTTCCCTCATCTTTGACTATCACGTTTGTATAATTTAAAATCTTTATTTCCGCATTCTTTATTTGGGTTTTAGATTTTAATGAACCCGCGCTTTAAATTTTAAAAGTTTCAAAAATTTCCTATTTTCCGCTTGAATTTATAAGTTATATTTTCCGCGTTATAGCGGGGGTTCACATAATTAGTTCACCTATGTCACTAATCAATCTTTCATTCATGTAATTAATTCGTTGGCATTCGTTTCATCCATGTTTTATTGCTTTTATGACTCATTCATATGTAATTAATCTGCTAAATCACTTTCATCCGAGTCGAATATCATAATTAATCATTAAATTCACCAACGAATATTAACGATTTGCAGTTCCGGCTTCACAGCCAGAACTCACCCTTGGAACAGACGCAGCAACTGCTGCGCCTCTTCCAGAGGGCGCAGCTCTGCTGCGCCTGTTCCAGGTTGATTTCTGTCTCTGAACTTCCGTTCTGCCTTGACCTAGTTTAATTAGTTTTCGTATTAATTAACTATTAATCGTATTATCGCCTAATTCCTGTTCGCTTATTTGTTTATTGTTGTTCTTTCTCAAATTATCCGTTTTGGATGTATTTTCGACATAAATCAGTTGAATCCGTTGTAATCATTGTAATTTTCCTTATTGTATTTTATTGTATTTCTTTTATTGTATCATTTGTATGCCTTCACATGTAATTGAATCTAAATTCCTACTTTGACATTTATTGTTTGCTAAATTAATTGTTCACCGACTTAGTCTAATTCTCACATGTTAGGATTAAAACTTGGATGTTGCATTGCATGCATATAATCGACGATATATCGAGTATAAACAACTTCCCTAATCATTATTAGAGGCCGCTATCGAGGCGGGCGGGATTAGGTGTTCGATCAAAAGAGCTTCCTAATACGTACCCTCACCCTTTACTCCAGATCTCTGTGAACATCCGTGTTCATTGGCATCCACGAGAGTCATTCTAGACATAGAATGCTAAGGGTAATGAGTTCTTGGTGTCTATGTCACTACTTTGTGTCTTGACATGACACGAGGTATTCGAACGGTTTCTAATTTTTCACAATAAATTGGTGGCGACTCCACAAATGCAAACGCTTGTTCCCAAGCGCCCCCATGGCCCCATGTCCACACACTCTCGGTCAAACTCGACTTCGAGGTGACAAATAACGCGGCAGAATACGAAGCTTGCCTCATTGGGCTACAAGCGGAAGTAGGCTTAGGCATCAAGAATCTTCGAGTACATGGAGATTCATCCTTGATCATCAACCAAGTTACGGGATCTTGGAAAATTCAAAGTAAAAGCCTAGCACCCTATCAGGCCAGGATAGACCAAGTTGCCTAATTCTTCGATCAAGTAACTTATCTACACCTACCTCGAGAGGAGAATCAATTTCCAGATGCTCTTGTAAAACTTGCATCTTTGATTAATATGCCAGATGATATGGTAGAAATGCCTTTGTGCATTGAACGACGGTCAGAACCAGCTTATGTGCACCAAATCACAGATGAATAAGAAAACCCAGAGGAGCCTTGGTTCCAAGCAATTCTGAACTTCAAGCTCAATGGCACCTATCTGCCGGATATGGATAAGAGGGGACAATGTGCTATACGCTTACTAGCCTCCCAATACGTCCTCATGCAAGGAGAACTGTATAAAAGAACACCTCTTGGTGTAGTCTTGCGTTGTCTTGATCATTCACAGGCACAGAAAGTGATGGAAGAAGTCCATGATGGAGAATACGGCCCTCACATGAGTGGACCAATGATGGCAAAGAAAATCACGCGTTTGGGATATTACTGGACCACAATGGAATTCGATTGCATCAAATATGTCAGACATTGCCACAACTGCCAAATCTTCGGGAATGTGCAACATGTCCCTCCTTCATTACTCTACACCATGACATCTCCTTGGCCATTTTCTGCTTGGGGAATCGATATCATCGGGAAGATCACCCCATCAGGAATTGGATGTCACTGTTTCATTTTGGTGGCAATCGACTATTTCACCAAATGGGTAAAAGCGGCTTCTTCCACTAGTCTCACAGCCAAAAACGTGGAAAGGTTCATACAAACTAATATCATCTGTCGATATGGTTGCCCACATGAGATCTTCAGTGACAGTGGATCACATTTCCAGGCTGAGACCAAAAAATTGCTAGCCAAGTACAAGATCAAACACCACCATTCCTCGCCATATAGACCACAAACTAATGGCGCAGTAGAGGCAGCCAACAAGAATGTTGTCACAATCCTCAAGAAAATGATTGACAATTATCGGGATTGGCCAAGTAAGATACCATTTGCCTTATGGGGATATCGCACATCCGTTAGGACACCCACTGGGGCTACTCCTTTCTATTTGACTTACGGCATGAAAGCCGTACAACCAGTTGAACCGGAAATCCCATCCTTGCGTATTCTATTCGAAAGTCAAATCCCGGAAGCTGATTGGAAGAAAGATAGATATGAAGAACTCATCCTCTTGGATGAACGAAGGTTGCGTGCATTACACAATGTGTAAACGTATCAGGCACGTACCAAACGAGTCTTCAACAAAAGGGTTAAGCCTAGAAATATCAAATAAGGAGATTTAGTCCTCAAATCGGTTAGAGCTCTTTTACCTGTCGATCCACGAGGAAAGTTCAAACGCAACTGGGCCGGACCATTCTTGGTCAAGTCAATACTCCCGGGGAGTGCGGTTAGAATCACAGATCTAGATGGGAATGAGTTTGCCAATCCAACTAACCTCAACCAACTGAAACGATATTATGCCTAGAATAAGAACAAAAACGCGCCTCGCGTGACACTACGTGTCGCTCATGCGGCACGAAATAAAAAAAAAACGGTCCCTGGTCTCGCTGAAATAAAGCTTATGTCACTTTGCTCTTGCATTTTTGACAATTCGTCATCCTCATATCATCAAATAAATTGAATTGTGCTTTAGGAGTAAGTAAAGCTCATGCTCATTTTCTAGTTCATTACAAGCTCTTGCTTAGAACAATTATTCTTTTACATTTACTTGAACTACGCGCAAGAGTTTGATTTCATTTTTAAAATGATTACGTAGGCAATCCTTCACAGGATACAACCCATTATTTTAAATGTAAATATAAAGACATTTGCATATGCATTTGGGATTCGACAAGAATAATAAAAGAAAATCACAACGGTTTCATAACTAATTAATCTTTTATTCATTTCCTTCCATAAATAATAATAGTACGCCACATAATATAAAATAAATAGGCTAGGATTCTAAAAACCCCACCATTTTATTACAAATAATAATAATAATAATAAATAATACTACGACTTAGGCTATTCTTCCATCTTCCCCTTGCCTTTGTCATTTTTGTCATACTTCTTATCTCGAGCACGAGCCGGGCGCTCCTGTGCTATCTCGGACCTAATCACCAACGGTCTCTCTCGCGGTTTAGCCTTACCATTTCGATCAACCACCATTTCGACGACAGGAGAAGTCTTCAGTTTCTTCGACGAATGAACAACTCGGAATCTGACTTTTTCCTCTCCCTCGCTCAAATACTTCTCTTTCTCCTTCGTTACCTCACGAATCTTGTAATCAACTGGCTCGCGCTTCCTTAGCTTCTCACGCTCCTCAAGAGTAGTAGCCTTCCTCCACTGCAAGTAGGAATCCGATACCCACAATGAGCTAACCGAAGAGTTTAGGAACCACATGTTTCTCTGAGCCCATTTGAGAACCCACTCTCTACGACTCTCGGCGGTAAGTGCCACTGCAGTCTGAGGAACAGTATCGAGCTTAGGAATCCTCTATTTAAGCCAACCTGCCTGATCAGTCTCTCCGGGAAGATGCATATCATGAATTCTGATACCGTCGTTTAGTATCAAATATAAATTTATAATTTTCCAAACTTCTACTAGCTAGTGGCAGTCAGGGTAGAACCACAGGGAGGTAGATGCAATTATTAGTTGTCTAATTTCTAGTCTTTAAGGTAACAAATGTGGGGGTTTGATTTGATTTGGTCTATACTAATGGCAATAATAGACAATAAACTAAATAAAGGGATGAAAACAGGTATTAAAATGGTGCAAGGATGGTCGGTTCACTATAGTTTCGGCGGCAGCAAACTAGGTAGGTCTAAAACAATCACGTGAGACGGGAAAATAAGAGGTCCTCTCGGTCCACTCTCACAGGTAGCATCTTTCGATCTCGCTACAGGTCCCTAATACCACTAATACTGACTTTCGTCCTGAAAAGTGACTAAAAGGTCTAAATTAATCTATCTTTCGATCTAATTAATCTAGTCGTCTTAATTAAGTAGGCTATCTCCCTTCCCTATCTTTCGATCTTTATCGGGTCGGTCAAATCCTAAACATTCAACTAGTCCCGTGCACTCGATTCGTCGAATTAAGCAAGATAAACAATTAAAACGAAAATAAATCTCACGATGCCAGTCGATCGACCAGGGAACCCAGTCGATCGACCATGGCACGATTAGGGTTTTCTAATTCTAATGCCGCCTAACCTACAGTTCCCCTACGTCCTAGCACAAGGGGTTTAGCTACTCATACTGGAAATAATAACAACAATAAGATTGACTAATAAAACTACAGAATTCATGATTAAAACGGCTAAATAAACAATTAACATAAGACGATAAATTGGCTTTCGGGAGACTATTCTAGCAATTCCTATACTACGAATAAAATAAACAACGAAACTGAACAGAAGAATACCGAAAAGGAATTGCAGAGAAAGATCCAGAACCGAAAGCGAAAGGAACTTTATTGAAGAAAGAGCAATCTAAAACTAATGACTATTGTATCGTATATTGAGAACTTTATAAAACTGATAAAAGCTAGGTAAAACTGGATGATCATTCTCAAACCTAAAGCTACGTTATATAGGAAAACAACGCAACTCTTATTCCTAAACCTAAGAATACATTGGGCTTTAGAAATCTCGTTCTATTAATTCACGTCAAAATTAGCGGTGTGGTCGATCGACCAAGGTGACCGGTCGATCGACTGGGCTGCAGTGTACAGTAGCTCCTGTGACTCGTGCTCTGGTCGATCGACCATAGAGGTCAGTCGATCGACTGCTTTAGCTGATAGTCCGCTTCTAATTCTTCATAAAGTTGTCTTTCAGGCTTCGAAACGCGCACCAAGTTCATATCTCGAGTCTCTACTTCATGTCAAATGCAATGCAAGGTACTCAGGGACGGATTTAGCTCAATATCTACTCATTTCCGCATAAATCTGCAATATTACATAAAAATACGAAAGTAGACGAAATGGGGCAAATAGTAGCATAAGCTACACAAATGAGCTCTGAAATGCGTGTAAAATGGGGTGTAAAACATCATATTTAGGACACGCATCAAACTTCCCCAAACCAAACCCTTGCTTGTCCCCAAGCAAGAACTAGACTCGATCCTAAAACCTAATGGAACGAGTTCAATCTCAGAGCGAATTGCAAACTGTAAAGCCTAAACCAGTTTAATGCAACAACCAACAATCAATTAGCAATGTGAATCATGCAAACGAATTATGAAGTCGTAAAAAAAACTGCTGAACCGTCAACTATAGAGACTTATCAAATTGGACTCTCACAGGTCGCTTATATCACTCAATAAAAACAGGTGAATATATGTAAAGATAGAAAGAACTCATTTTGTAGTGACTCTCACCTAACTACGACCTATAAGAACATGCTTGCAGTCTAATATAAAGATAATCTCTACAACCGTACATATGCATTCCAACCAAACAAATAACCATGACACATGCCGAGGTATATATGGATATGTAAGGTGATGGGTAAGAAGAAGGCAAAACATTTATGGGAATGTGGAGGTACAGGTGATCAAGCTAGTACCTAAACAAAGCCATACGACAACATCCAACTTCTTGCTCAAAATTCAACAAATAACCCGGTGCTAATAGCAAGCACAAAACTCACAATCTCCATAATAATCAATCAACCAACTCCCCATAAGATAAAAATGAAACATGGGAGCAAAAATCGCCATTTGATAAAGACTTTGAATCATGCGGATTGATTTTTTTTCTTCTTCTTCTCGGGCCTTAGTCGATCGACCACATCTACAGTACAGCATTCATTTTTCTCTTTTCTCTTTTTCGATTCTATTTTTTTTCTCTTTTTTTTCAATTCTTTTTCTCAATTCCATTTCTTTTCTCTCCTTCATTCTTTTTTCATCTTCCCAATCATCATCTCAAAATGAGTAAATGCCACCAAAAACGTAGTAACAATCCCAAGAACATAAACTACTAGCTTGACAAAGGCAGGCTAAATGTAGGATGTAGTAACGGGACAAAAAGGCTATTTTTGGCAGTGTGGAGTTTATGGGCAAAAAGAACAAAGGGAACCTCTTCTACATGTGTCAACTAACCACAAACCGAATGCATACAGGTATTAAGCAGATTAAGTTCACATTTATGCACATTTATGTAGCATGTCTCATAAGGAGCAACTACTCACAATCTAGATAAACTGGTCATAGATGACACCAGTTATAAGGCTCTAAATCTCAGAATATGATGTAGTTTGCCAAAATTCAAAGTCAAGTCTCAAGTCCAGCAAGATAAATTAGCGAAAATGTGATTCTACTAATAACATGTCAATTAGCAAGGCTCAGGCAAAACAGATGCAAATGCAATGTCATCATTGAAATACTATCGTTCCGACTCGACCTATATGCTAAAATAAACGTGCATTTTTTGAATTTTTTCAAATTTTTTCAAATTTTTTCAAATTTTACTGTATATATAAGGGAAAATAAACAACAATGCAAGACAAAATGTAAACGTGAATGCAAGCAAATGAAATGCAACGCAAAACCCTTCCCCAAACCAAATCGCACAATGTCCCCATTGTGCAAAATCATATAATGAAATAACAGGAAAACGGGAATTTGCGTAAATTAACTACATAAGGCATGAAGTAAGAACTCGAAAACTCACAAGACTTTAAGCGCAGCAAAAAGAAACCTCCCCAAACCAGCGTGAGCTAGGAGGTTTCAGTAGCTAGCAGTGCTACCAATAAGTACCTGAAAAGACAACAAATGCCACGCGTAATCTTGAGAAAGCAAAATTGGGACGGTAAAATTATGTGCGGAAATGATAAAGCAGAAGAAAACAGAAATTAAGCGGAAAATAAAGCGGAGAAAAGACTCCCTGAACTCCGCAAATCGATCAAACACAGCAGGGGAATGATCGAAAACATGTACAGCAGCGAGCAACGGTCGATCGACCAGGATGTCAGGAACAGAAGCTCCTGGAACTGTGCAGCCAGTCGATCGACTGGAATAGCTGCTGCAACTTTCTGATTTCTTCGAATTAGCTCACTAACTTGAGCTAATATGGTCTATATACCTGTAAAAGCACATAATAACGCGCCCAAAATTGCGCAAAACCCAAAGTAACCGACTAAAGTGTTTAAAATCCTAAGCAAACGTATTAAAATGCGAAGTTTCGCGCACACGAAAACGGTAAATAGTCTAACAAAACAATAAAATAAATGGTTTATGAAGCATTCGATCAACTAGTAGTTGATCAAGAATGACCACGGGATGGCCCACTTGGTTGGCTTCTGGCTACAAGATGTAGCCTCAACAGTGCTCATCTTCTCAGCTGCACTCTTCTCAACTCCGACATCCGCAGAACTCAACGGATCAACAGCTTCATCATCCTCCGAAGCAATGACCTCTTCTGACTCATCAGAATCCAAATCGGATTCCCTTACTTTGACTGGCTCATCTTCAAGCTCCTCATCAGTGCCATAGCTAAGACATCCTAAACCACTTCTTGAAACGATTGGCTCCGTCACAGCTGGAGCAACATGCGGCTCTTCCTTCCCCAAACTAGCTCCTGCAATGTCTAAAACAGAAGAATCGTCCTCCAATTTGCTCCCAATCTGGGGCGGAGGTGTTATAACAGGAATAGGTGTAGAGACAGGCATGTCAGAAAGCACAAAATAGGATTTCTTTTCAGAAACCGTATTTCAAGTTATTGGGCACATGGGGTCCTTCTTCTTAGCTGTCTGGGCAAAGACAATAGAATGCTTACCTACTTTGAAGGTCAAAGTCCCTGAACCAACATCTATAACTGCACCAGCTGTGTGCAGAAATGGTCTACCCAGAATGATAGGAATGTGAGCATCCTCGGGCATATCTAGTACAATGAAGTCAACAGGGAAGAAAAACTTTCTTATTTACACAGGAATGTCTTCTAAGACTTCTATTGGCTGGACCGCAGATCGATCAGCCATCTGTACTGTCATGTTGGTAACTGCAAACCTAGTCAATTTCAATTTTCTAGCTAGACTCAAAGGCATAACGCTAATGCTAGCTCCTAGGTCACACAAGGCCTTCTCAATAGTAAAGGTGCCAATACTACATGGGACGGAAAAACTACCTGGGTCTTCCAGTTTGTGAGGTGCAGTGTGGGTCAAATAAGAACATGATTCCTCAGTGAGTGCGACAGTGTGCACAGTTTCAAGTGACTTCTTTTTACATAAGAGTTGCTTCATAAATTTCATGTAAGCAGGCACTTGATTAACTAACTCAAGAAAAGGAACTTGTACGTTTAAGCTACGAATAACATTTTCAAATGTATTAAACGATACCTGTTCCTTCGTCGGCACCAATCTCTCTGGGTAAGGGGCTGTAAGAAGTAACTTGGCCCTCTCCTCTAAATCTCTCATGCCAGCATCGGTGGACTTATGCAGAAAGTCCACAACCTTCTCCTTGTTGTAGCTCGACCCTTCCTCAGACCGTCTCAAATGTGAACCATTAATCGACATCGGGTCGTACTTCGGAACCGGAACTGACCCATCAACATTTGGGTCTTGCCTCAATATTTTCGGGGCAGTAGTACCGCGAAACAAGTGGTCCCTCAAGTTATCGGGCATTGGAGGACGAAAAGACTCACCATCAACAGCGTTTCCAGACGATCGACCGGGTAGTGCAGTCGATCGACTGACTTCTACAGGACCAGAAGCTACTGTTTGTCGTGGACTGGTCGATCGACTGTGTTTTGGCAGGCTTTTTACTGATCTAGAGTGTCCTGCCAGGAATTTATATGTAGGGTGATCTAACTCGAATAACTCGCCTGATTGATATAATTAAGTGTAAAACGAACTAATAAACAATGACACAAAGATATTTATACGTGGAAAAACCCTGGGAATAAGGGAAAAAATCACGGGCACCAAGCCAGGAGTGATTGTTACTATGATTTTAGATAGCCTGACAGAGTATTGTTGTATCAGGCGTGACATGCGAATATATAGCTTAAGAATACAAAGAATATAAGTAAAAGTGAGTATCTCTCTGATGATGCTTCTTATCTTCTCTTCTTTTCTATTTATAGGTGATTTCTTCCTTCCTTTTAGGCCGTTTAGGTTTTCCTGGTAAATAGGGAATGTGCCCTATTTACCCGGAGGTGGTTGCTTCTCTCTTAGCCGTTGTTTTGACTGCTTCCTTTATCATAGCTTTCTGGAATTGGTCTTCCTTTTTTGTAGGGAACATATATCAACTGCCCATTTGTCGCCTACAGTGGCCTGGCGTTTCTCCTTTTTAGGCTGCTGGTTATCTTTCGCCTGTCTTTTATCAACTCCTGCTTGGTGCCTGTCTGTGTTGGAGTAATGCCTGATTTTAGATATCTTTTGTCTGGAAGTTGTCCTTGGCTGTTGCCTGGCCTATATCAGCTCAGGCAAGATAATTTAGGGCCCAACAATTGCCCCTTATCTGCTTATTCCTTTATTGGGTCTGGCCAGGAATGAGGAGATAAAAATTTGGGCCAGGCAAGTGATTTGTGCAGGGACTTTCTATCGGATTTAGAATTGGTGTTTGGTTCAACTTCTTGTAACGGTTATTTGTCATTAATAGGGTAGGTTCACAAAACCCTAGGAGAGTCATGATTAGTCTCTACCACTTGCTTTTCTAGCCGTTTAGGATTTGCGGTTATAAATACCCTTCCTTTGCCGTGATTGCTTCCATATCTCAATCTCCAAATTTCTTTTTTCCCTTTCTAAAAATTCTCTCTTTGAAAAATTCATCTTCCAGAAAAAAATAATATATGGTTGGTGGCAGGAGAAAGACAGCAGCTTCAAAAGCTCCTGCTGAGGCTGAAAAAGTTCTTGTTGAAGTTGAAATGGCTTCTGCTGAAGTTGAGGGGGTCCCTGATATCATCCCTGAGGATGATGTGGTGGAGGTTGTTGCTCCTCCAGAGATTCTGTCTATGTCTTATAAGGGGGTTGAATATTCTCCTAATAAGGCTTTGGCGGTTTCTTTTCATGAGAGGCCAATCAATCGAAACTCGCTTTTGAGCATTATATAAAGGGGGGGGCCTTATTCCTCATGGGGCCGAGGTTTGGATTCCGAGAATGGTCTGTCGGGGCTAATTGGAGTAGCCCGGGTTGGTTCTGTATTTTTGAGTGGGCGTTCAGGGGTGGTGGTCAACTTCCCCTTTCTCCTTTTATGACTGAGGTGATTAGGGCTATTAGGGTTCCTCCGTTTCAACTCATGCCAATGGTTTGGAAGATTGTCCATTCTATTGAGCATTTATGTTCTAAGCATAAATTGGTTATTACTCTGGATGATTTTAAGAATGTCTATCACCTGAAGAGTCATTCTCTTTGGGAGGTTTAATTTTCGAGTCGGGTCAAAGATGGCTCACCCGATCACCAATTTTGATTTAGGGGATGATAAAGGCTGGGCTCAAACTTATATGTTTATCAAGGCTGATTCAATTGCCCCTGACCTGGACTATCTCAATTACCCAGCTGTTGAAGGAGGTAATCTTTCTTTCTTGCATTATTTTTGGTTTGGTAATAATATTTTTTGGAGAGTTTACTTACTTTGTCCGTGCTTTCTTTTAGTAAATGATTGGGTGAATGATCCACGATCTTTGAGGGGTGGTGACCGGATAGCAGCGTTTATGGCGTTACTCGAAGAGGAGAGGGCTTGGCCGCCTGTCATGGGGGCAAGCTTCTATGCCTCGTTTCAAGAAGGCTAAGTTGAGTACGTATAAGCCTGTGAAGAGTACTAAGGTTCCAAGGGCATCTTCGTCAGGGAGTAAGTTCTTTTGCTTATCTTTTTATCATTTTGTTTCCTGTATTGGATTTTTGCTTATATTACTGATTTAGAAACTCGTCGTGCAGCTACCAGGGCTTCTGCCAGAATTGCTAGTTTTGGTCTGTCTTTGGTGAAGGCAGGGGTCTCCCAGATTACAGGGGAGAAGTCAAAGAGCAGTGAGGCAACAGGAAGTGACAATGCCGTTCATGTTCAGGAACCTGTGCAGGAAGTTCAGTTGACGTCTCCTGAAAAGATTGTGGATGATAGTGACCGTCCTGAGAAGAGGAAGAGAGTGGATGAGCCTAGGGGAGTTCATGAGGTCAGGGGGGTTAGGGCTCGTATGGATGAGGTCCAGTTTGCTAAGGATCAAATTCAGGCTCAGGCTTTTGTGGTTGATGATCCTTATTTCAAGTATCAGGCAGAGGAAGCTTCTGCTCGTGCTTTGGCTGCCATGTATCGTTCCAGGGACTATGCCGCCAACTTGGTTACCATGCTTCAGGAGGTAAATATTGTCTTTGTTTATTGTGAATTTTTGTGTGTTTTCTTTTTTGTGGCTTAGATAGGCATTTTTCTTTTGTTTCAGAATGTTAATGATGTGCTGAGGAGCGCCTGTCAATTGGAATCATCCATGGTCTAAAAATGCCTTGGATTGGGAGGTACAAATCTTGAAAAAAGATCTTGACAAGTTTAAAGCTGAGTTGGAGGTGTCCAAGGTGAGAATCATTCTTTGAAGGAGGATAATGAGGCGGGAAAGGCTCGGTTCTTTGGTGGAGTCTTCTAAGCCGAAATCGCTCGGGATGCCTTCAAGGCTCTTGAGGCTAAGTTTGATATTGCTCGGGAGGAGTTGAAGGTGAAAAGCAGGCTATGCAGAGCAGTTGAAAGTAAATGAAGAATTGGTGTAGAGAGGGATGAGGTCCGGGCAGGTACAAAGATGTTGCACTTTGTATTTCTTTGGCAAGGGTCGTGTGGATGCTATGAAAGAGCCCGCCTGAAGTCAGGCCTTTTGGAATCCCGATCGGGAGTTGGCCGATCTCAATGCCACTTATCCCGAACTTTGTAAGTTGCATGCTGATGAGGAAGTGGACTCTCCTCCATCCAAAGGGAAAAATAGTGATGTTGAAGAGGAGGGAGATGAAGAAGAGGAGGTGCGATGAGGGGATTGGCTGCTGCTCACATCGTGTCCAAGGCAGGCTAGTTTGATTTTTTTGTTTGTGGGATTTTGTCTTTGTTTTGGCCTATTCGGGGGGATGTTCCCTGAACAAATAATTTAGGATTTGTTTTGGTTTTTATTGGCTTTGCCTGGATAGACGGTTTTGTTGCCTGGGAAGGGTATATTCCTGGGTAGGTTTTAATACATCCTTTCTTCTCTTGATTTTCTTGCTGTGTTTGACTGGAATTTGTACCTGTACATTCATGTGATATTTTTTGTTAGAGTAATGCCTGTCAGGAGGGCTTATGGCCCTCATTCCCGTGTTTTTGGGAAATGGTGGCCTTATCTGCCTGTCAGGAGGGCTTTTAAGAATGAGGGTGGTTGCGGTCGGGAGGGCTTATGGCCCTCACTGTCGAGGGCTTTTTGACAAGTACTATGGTCTATTCCACCTTTGTACTTGTCTTTTTTATCTTGAGCTCAGTTTAATTTTCGGGTCAGGCAGGCAGGTGCCAAATTAGAGCATTTTTAGAAATGTTGTTCAGGTTGGGTGGAGTGGCCTTCAATCCTGAACATTTGTTTAAGCCTAAAGTGTAACATATAACAAGTGAAAAGAAGGCGTAAAACAAGTTTTCAGGATTTGAAATAAAGTTTCAGGTGAAATTAAGAATAACAGGCAAGCAACTTAACATATAGCAGGAAGTTCTATTGACATGTGTATAGGGTGGGTGGTTTTACCTGCTTCTCAGATATGAAATAGTTTTAAGTGGGAAATGTTCCAAGATCTGGGGATCATTTCTCCTTCCAAGGTTTGTAGCCTGTAAGCTCCTTGTCCCACTATTGAATCAATTAAGTACGGGCCTTCCCATGTAGGGGCTAGTTTGCCTGCGTTCTTTTCTCTGGTGTTGGGGAAAACTTTCCTTAGTACCAGGTCTCCTTCTTTGAATACTCTGATGTTGACATTTTTGTTGTAACTTCTGGCTCGCTGTTGGTAGGCGGCTATCCCGACTTTGGCCGCATCCCTTAGTTCTTACGTTAAGAGTAGGCTATCCCTGTAATAGGGGCATGTTCTCTTCTATTGTGTTCAGGCTGCTTCAGGTAGTTGGCACATGAATTTCTGCTGGTATTATCGCTTCGTGACCATAGACCAGGGAATATGGTGTCCGGCTTTGTGGTCGTTTTGGGTGTGGTCCTGTCACCCATAGGACTAGGGGAGCTCTTTCCGCCCATCTTCCTTTTCTTCTTTTTAGCTTTTTCTTCGTGCAACCGATTACTACTTTGTTGCTTGATTCTCGCTTGGCCGTTGGCTTTAGGGTAGCCTGGTGTAGATGTGACTAGATTGATGTTCCATTGTGCACATGAAGTTAGTTGTTCTTTTTCCCACAAATTGTGTGCCATTATCACAGACTATTTCTGAAGGTATTCCATATCTACATATGATATTCCTTTTGATAAATGATATGACATCTTTTTCTTTGACTTGCCTGTAAGAGTCCGCCTCTATCCATTTGGAAAAGTAGTCAGTCATTGCTAGCATGAAGACTTTTTGTCCGCGCGCCGAGGTAGCTTCCCTACTATGTCCATGCCCCATTTCATGAATGGCCAGGGGGTGAGATGGAGTGTAGTAGTTCGATGGTTGATGGATATAAGGGGAATGGATTTGACAGCTTCACATTTTGAACTATATGCTATGCGATCGGCTCTCGGGTTGGCCGAAGTAGCCTGTCCGAGAATTTTGCTTGCTTGGGCTCCTTCCACCTTTATGATTTCCGCAGTATCCATTATGTATGTCTTCTATGACCTGGCTGGCTTCATTTGGTTCCAGGCAACGTAAGTAAGGTCCAGCCTGAGACTTTTTAAACAAGGTGTTATTTATAATGGTATAAGTGGATGCTTTGATTTTCAGGGCCCTTGCTTCGTTTTTATTTGTAGGGAGTATCCCTCAGGAACCAATCATAGTAAGGTTTAGTCCAGGAAGTTGTATCTTCCTGGATAGGGCAAATTTGTTCAGGCCTTTCTATGGTTGGTTCCAGCAGGTGAACGATGGGTATTTTGTCAAACACACAGCAGGTGAAGTTTGATCCTGTGGGCTGGCTAGGGCATCCGCCTGGGTATTTAAGTCCCTTGGTATTTGGTCAATGTCAAAGGTTTTGAATTTTTTGCAAAGGTTTTTGACATATTCCAAATAGAGTATCATCTTTGAATCTTTTGCAGCATATATTCCTTTGATTTGATTGGAAATTAAGAGAGAGTCAGTTTTTACCTTGAGATTTGCTACACCGAGTTCTATACATACCTTTAATCCAGCAATCAGGGCTTCATATTCAGCCTCATTATTCGTGGCTTTGAATTCACAATTAATAGCCTGTGCAATCAGGTCTCCCTGTGGTGATTTTAGGACTAATCCTAGGCCAGTGCCTTTCATATTTGTTGCCCCATCTACATGGAGAGTCCATTCCTGGTCTGTTTTTTGGGTGTCAAGAAGATTGACCTCTTTTATGAGGTCTGGTTCTAGGGTAGGACTGAATTCAGCCACGAAGTCTGCTAATGCCTGAGATTTAATTGTCGTCCTGGGTTCAAAGGTTATATCATAGGTGCTGATTTGTCCGACCATTTTGCCATTCCGCCCGACAACTCGGGCTTTCTCAGGACAGATTTGATAGGCAAGTTGGTTCTTACAATGATTGGGTGACTTTCAAAATAAGGTCGAAGTTTAGTGCAGGACATTACTAAAGCAAGTACATATTTTTCAAGTAAGCCATACCTGGTTTCTGCGTCTAGGAGACTTTTACTTACATAGTAGACTGGATCTTTGTTGGCCATCAATTTCTTTGGTCAGGACTCCACTATCTGCTTTGTTTTCGTGATGATAGGTAGACCGTCGGGGTTCTCCTTTGTCGGTTTGGCAAGTAGCGGAGGTGTAGTCGGGTATGTTTTGAGCTCTGGAAGGCCGATTCGTGTTCGGCAACCATTTGAATGCTTTGTTCTTCCCGAGTAGGTCATAGAATGCCTTGCACCTTATCGATGATCCGGAAATGAATCTATTTGGTCGCAACTCGTCTGTCGGTTTTTGAATATCTTTGGTCGACTTGGGGATTCCAGTTCTAGTATGGCTCTTATTTGTTCGGGGCTGGCTTCTATTCCTCTTTTGGTCACCATGTACCCCAGGAATTTTCCTGAGGATACTCCAAAATGGCATTTGGATGGGTTAAGTTTCATATTGAAATCTTCTAGGATCTTGAAGGCTGTTTCCAAGTCCCTTACATGATCTTCAGCTTTCTTTGATTTAACTACCATGTCATCAATATAGACTTCCATGGTGTCTCCTATTTGATCCTTAAACATTGTATTGACCAGGCGTTGGTATGTTGCTCCTGCATTTTTCAGGCCAAAGGGCATTGCTGTGTAGCAGTATATGCCCCTTTCCGTGATAAATGCAGTATGTTCCTGATCAGATGGGTGCATCTTGATTTGATTGAATCCACTTGAGGCATCCATGAATGTCAGGAGTTCATGTCCTGCTGTAGCATCTACCATTGCGTCTATGTGTGGGAGTGAAAATGGGTCTTTTGGGCAGGCTTTATTGAGGTCTGTGTAATCTACACAAACTCTCCACTTGCCATTCTTCTTTTGTACCACTACTACGTTGGCTAGCCAGCTAGGGTACATGACTTCTCTTATCATCCCCATGTCCAATAGTTTGTCTACTTCTTCATTAATGATAGCATGTCTTTCAGCGGCAAACTTTCTTCTTTTCTGCTGGACAGGCTTATAAGACTCATCAACATTTAGTTTATGTGTAATAATATTGGCATCTATTCCGGTCATATCAAAATATGACCAGGCAAAACATGAAGATTTACTGTAGATACCCGTATCCGTCGATATTGGAATTTATAGAGAACCCGACAAACACCCGATGATGATAGGACACATGTATTTATTAGTTGTCATTGTCATTATTTGGGTTCGTTTTACGATGTAGAATGAGCGTTGTCAACGGAGTATTTTAATTTAAATGATATTTAAATTAAAGTCTTTTTTAGGGTGATTTCAATCTATTTTATTTTATTTTGAATTTATTTTCTTGAGTTTATTTTATTGAAAATAAAATAAATATTTGATTTGAAAAATCATTTTATGAGTATATTTGATTTGAAAAATCATTTATTTTAATGTGTTAATTGATTTGAAAAATAGATTTAAAAATCGAGGAAAACTCGTTTTGAACACGCGTTTTGGAGCGCGATTATAGCTCGGTTTTTGAGCCCGTTTTCTTTACGAGTTGGTACGAATATCGAGTACACTAACCAACCTAAGCCTCTACCCATCAACCCCAGTTCGAACCCCTTACCCATGGCCCAAAATCCCACTCCAAAACAGGCCCCAAACAGCCCGCATACAAGCAGCCCCCCTGTTTCGCAGCTCAATCCCGAGCCCAAAACCCGCTCCAAATACTACCAAAACCCGTGCCCATTAACCCTACCCCATACCCTAATATACTACCCATATTACCTTACCTTAATCACCAAGAAAAACCCCCAAACGAACCCTAGAAAGCCCCCCAAAAGCTGCTGGACAGCAGCTATGCTCAACAGGCCCGACTGCCTCTTCCTCTCTTTTACCCTACCTTAACTCCTTATAAATACCACCCCTTCACCATACATTCATTCCTCGAAGTTCTCCATACATCCAAGCATCACACACAAGCTTTAAACCTCAGAAACAAACCCTAATTGCCTCCCAAAAACCCTAAACAAAACCGACACACAAACTGAAACTGTTTGTGTGTCCTCTTCGAAAACCCTTTCGTTCCTCCATCAAACCTCCATCAAAACTCAAGTTTCTTGTTCCTAATTAACCACATAACATCCATCTACACATTAGACAAAGATTTACGAGCCAAATTGCCCTTGAGAGTACACGAAATCCCTCGAAAAACAGAGTGAAATAACACTCTGTTTTCGCGGTTTATTCTTGTCTGTCCAGTTCTGTTTGTGTTCGTTTTTCGTGCCCAATAACCCAAAACGAGCAGGGGTTGCTTTAAGATCCTTGTTCTCCTCTCTTTCTAGTTTCCAAAACATCTTTTAAATCGAATTTTCGTCGTGAAACGAGGGAGATATCACTGTTTTAAAATCGCTGTCCAGAAAGTTTCCAAAACGCGTGTTTGCTTTATTCTTCGTCGACGACGGCCTCTCAAGATAAAATCTACCATCGATTACGACCCAAGACGGTGTCAACGATACATGTAGGTTGAGGGTGCATCAAATCCCCTTCTCTTTCCTCTTTTTTTATTTCGTTTTCTATGCTTTTTTTATAGTTTGTTTTTTGTTTGTTTTCGTTTTGTTTATCGATTGTTTTAAATTAACTATGAAACTAGTTAGTCCGAGTATGAGTTAAAGTACCACCATGAACACCCGCGTTGACTTGAGATGGGAAAAGAAACCGCTACATCAGTCGGTCGTACACCCCCGTCTCATTTACATATCCTCGTGTTCAAGGTAGGGCATAAATAAAACAATTGTCTAACTTCGTTCTTCGCTTTCGACCCCCTTTTGTTTCGGCCAAATCGACATACCCTAGGACCCGTTGTATGTTAGTTTAACCTCTGATTGTTAACCTATGACATATTTAGATAACATTAATTTAATTTAATAACCTAATTAGACACGATAGGTGGCTTCGACGTAAGTTATAAAATCAATCGACGATTCTGTAAACAATTGAATGCATCTCTCTCTTTCACCTAATTTCTCGCTAGTATAAGAGTGCGTGATTAGCACCTTCTTATTGACACTCGATGAGTTAAATTAATTAGCGAATTTGACCTAATTAGACCCTTTAGGCCGTGTAGAATGCACCCTCATGCGACAATCAATCAACATCGTTTTTAACTCGTTTTCTAACTTGTTTCCTATCCCTTTTCGCAATCATTCGATCTAACCAATGAATCTAACTTAGGAACTAGGTTGGCCTTATCTTGGCCGTGAGGGTGGCCGTTGGTTTGGGCCGTGAGGTGGCCGTTTTCTTTACCTTTCTCGTTTTGTTTTTATACCGTTTGTTTTCTCGTTGTTTCATTGTTTGTAATTTATCGTTGGTTTATCGAGTTGTAATCTTTCAAGTTTGTTTTCTTTTATCGAGTCAAATGATTTCTAAAAACCTTAGTCTTGTTTGGTTAGACTGTTGTTCCCCAATGCTTGTAGGAGCGTAGTAAACCGCATGTTGTTTAAAGCAACATGGCCCGGTTTATGCTAATGCATGCTTTGGTGCGTAGCCCTATGTCTAATTCGATGAGATTAAGCGCGAGCACGCATTACGAGGAGTGACCCAAGGCCGTGGGTCATGTGAGCCGTGGGCCACCCCTCATGTGCACGGTTTTCAAGGCCAAACGGCCGTGTGTGTCGTCGTGTATTGTTTTGTATGTAGCATTTGTATTTAGATCGAGTTGTATCTTTAATTTGTTGTTGTGTCGGCATGAAATGCCTGGTTTGTAATAGGTAGATCCCAACGGCTCCCCCATTCCCCCTAAGCCTTGTTTGTTTGCTTTACATGTTGTTAGATCAATCAACCCACATGCTAAATTACAACTTTGACGAAGTTAGTTTAGTTGCATCTAAAACGACATAGAAATTGTTGTCACATGATAGGGTTAAAACAACGTTTGTATTTCATACATCGTACGTAGCTATGACCTTGTTTGAAATCCGACACTTGACTTAGTAGAGGCCGTTATCGACGGGCGGGGTTGGGTGTCCTTATGGGCTTCCCAACACGTACCCTCACCCCTTACTCAAGATCTATGGTTTGTGGATCTGTCTAAATACCATTGGATTACGAGAGTCATTCAAATCGAGTGATATAGGGTACAAGTCTTTATCTTTAATCACTCGTAGTCGATTGGCTTTATGCTTTTCGATGAAAGGTGTAAAGTTGACTTGAACGGTTCCAAGTTCCCAAAAAACTTGGTGGCGACTCTAATTTGTCTTAATTCAATTCGAAAGAACCTCGAGTCGATTATGCCTAGTGTGGATCCCGCGGACGCAGTTCCCGAGGGCCTTGTCCACGATTTGGCGACTCATTGGGGAAAAGAGGACTAGTTACACTTTGTGTTTCTAGGGTCTTTTCCTCCGAGGTGAAACTTGAAAAGAAAGTGTTGGAAAGTAAAACATTACTCATAGTGCTACGATTCATGCATAAACCCTTAAGGACTTGCCCGGGCCGTCCCAGCGTTTCTTCGTGATGCGTGGGGGGCGACGTCCCACTATGCCAGGAAGCTGCACATTGCTCGCTTCCACTTCGCCTCGCGTGGTTCTTGAGGGTGGGGACGATCTTCTAGGTACTTTACCTTAAGACACCTTACTCTATAAGACCGCAAAAGGATGGAGGGCATAGACCTTCTTGTAGAAGACTTGCCGAGACTTAGAGATGTCTAGGAGCATACATCCTTATAACATGAGAATGACAATGTGCAGATTGTTTTCCCGAGTCTTTTCGAAATTTTCCATGTCCTTTTCGAAACCGAACTTTTGAACAACTTACTTTCAAAATAGCGTGGTTTTAAAAACGCGGAATGCTGCCCAAATAGGACTAGAATTTTCGGCCCAAAATGAGCTTTTATAGCCGGCATGCTGCCCATTTCAAATCTCATTTTCAAATCAATCTTTCGTTTTTCAAAATCAATCCAAAGTGCCCCTCGAACCTCAACCAAGCATGAAATGCATCAAGTCGTGTCCGGGTCATGGCCGTGTTAGGCCGGGTGTGTTTCGTTCTAAGAGTCTAGAACATGACCCTGTTGGGTCACCCAAGCTCACCTCTTGGGTTTTGAGTCATGTTGGTCACCCATTTGGTCTAGGATAGTCCACAGACACGTCCAAGCTAGTCCCTTTAGGACGTTTCACCCGAACCTAAGGACTATGTTGGTCCAATCATGGGTTTAGTCACACCGAGTCCGGTTTAGAATCGTGCTATGACAGTTTGAGTCATGTCGTTTTGCCGAGTCTAAAATGAACCAAGGTCTAGATCCAACCGTGAGTCGAACCTTTGGTTAGTCAATCTCAAGTCGAGTCTTCGTTTGAGTCAAGTTGGGGTCGTGTCCTTAAGTGTGCAGGGGCTCTTACTTTAAATATTGACTCAGTACGGGGTTTTCTTGTAGAAAGGCCGCCAAAAACCCGACGTCAAGTAATGGAAGATGCTGTTAACAAGCTCACTGAGGCCGTGAACCTCATGATGACCCGAATGGATGCAATCGAATCTAAACTGGGTGAAGATTCCTCTCCACCTCTGACTGATCTGGAGAAACGGTTCAAATTCATTGAAAACCGTCTGAAGCTCTCCCAGGGGAAGAACATCCACTACGAAAATGCTAGGGCCTATGCCCCAGTTCAGGATAAGTTGCCCACGAACATGGTACTCACTGATATCCCAAAGTTTAAGGGCACAGAAGATCCAGTCCACCATGTTAAGGCCTATAAAGGGTACTTAGCATCGAAGGAGTACCGCCGACATGCTCTCTGAAATTTTTGCCCAATCTCTGGGTGAACACCCGAAGGCGTGGTTCTATAATCTTGACCTTAAGAACTTCCCTACTTTCGAAGATATCACAGTGGAGTTCTGTAAGCACTATGCTGATAATGTTGAGATTCAAACCAACATAAGGACTTTGGAAGTAATGACACAGAAAGAAAAAGAGGGCTTTACTGAATTCCTTGCAAGATGGCGCGCTGAAAGCGTGAAATTAGCCAAGAAGCCTGACGAGGTTGAAATGGTAGATAAGTTCGTAAAGAATCTACGACCTGTATTACCGTAATGCTCTGAAATACCAGAATTTTGGTTCTTTCAAAGAATTGATAAGAATCGGGATAAAGGTAGAAGATGATGTCATAAGGGCAGAGGCTGAAAGGCCGAAAGGATACCAAGGGGCCTCATCGTCTAAGGCCAAGGCCCCAGCAACGACCTATATTGATGAAGCCATCAATCTCTTAGAAGGGCAATCGAAGAAGTCGCAGCGCCAAACACCTAGGGCATTCACCGATATCGGATGCACTTATACATACGCTCTCCAAAGGCTCATAGCCCAAGGAAAGCTGAAGCCTATTGGTCCAACTCCGGACCCTCCCGCTGATCAACAAGGTAAATGGTATAAACCAAATGCCTACTGTGCCTTTCATCAAGGGAAAGGCCATGATCTTTTGAAAGGTGCTATCGATCAAGCACGAAATCAAGACATGATCGAGAATGGAACACTCCCGATCCCAACTGTTAAACCCAATAACATCACCAATCCATTTGGCGATCACACTAACTTTGTTTCTGTCGAAGACAATATCGATTATTCCCATCTTATCCGCCCATGTCACTTGAAAGGGGTGTTTATCGGGAAAATATTTGTGGATTGCTGTGAATTCTTGCCAAACCCGAAGAATGAAATTCAAATCGGGAGTCTTGCTCTAGAATGTACTACTCTCATTAACGAAGTTAATAAAAGACAATTCGATTCACCAACCTTCATCACTGGCGTAGATCCTCAAAGGACTACCTCGGGATGGAGGCAGACCATCAAAGGGATCAAGGACTAAAACCGAGCATCTAAGCTGACAGCTGAACAAAAGAAAGCTCAAGACCAGATTTGAAAAATTATGAGTCGGGATCTGTTTTCTTTTCTTAGTCGAGTCGAGTCTAGGACTTTCTTTTCCTGAAGTTGAGTCGTTTGTTCCGCGATGACCTAGGGTGTGTCCTAGGAATCGTTCCTTCGAGTCTTTTAAGCATTTGTCATTCCAATAAAAGTTGCAGTTCGTTTCCAAATATGTCTTGTTTTCAATCCTCAATCATTCCGAAAGCATGACAAAATGCACAACACACTCAAAGGCATCCCTGGGGTGGAAATATGTCCCGTTTCAAAACGTAAGGTACAATAGGATTCCGTGTTTGATTCCTTTACCTATTCCATGTCTGGCGGTAGAAAACCTCCATCAGAACCAGTGCTTTTGACAAGCTTTTAGATGATTCTATGACGAACCCGGACTAGCTCCTTGTTTCCCCTATCGATGATGGAAGACAAGCCTTTCCCCAATAAAATCATTCCCTCTCGAAGAGAGAAGAGACCAACCCGTTCTAACAAGGAATTGTTAGTTCCTACCCAAATTAGTTGGCGAAGCCCAGTTTTCAAGGTGTATCCATTTATGACTAAGAGAATGAATAGAAGATCATTTTCAAAGAGAGAAAAAAGATGAAAAAGAATGAAAAAATGAGAAAAAGAGAAAAATTGGAAAAATGAAAAAAAAATGAAAAAATGAAAAAATGAAAAAAGATGAAAGAAAAAGAAAAAAAGAAAAAAGATGTTGAAGTTATTGCGGAATGTTTTTTGGTTGAATGTCGAAGTTACGGAAGCCAGAATTCAAGTCAAGTACCCATAGTTGAGGTTCAAGGGGCGAAGCCCAAAAGCGTAACTAGTGACCTCTTTACCCTCTAAGTCCTTCCTGAGACGGTTACAAGGGGATAGTCAGGAATTTTGAGAATCATTCCGCTTGTGCTGTTACACCCAGCCTTTAGGGTCCAGATATGGAGATTTGAACCCACATTGTTTTCCAACCCATTTGCACCCAGGTTCATCAAACCTGAGACACCATTTCCAACCACGTTATAAGCCATAGCCATTGGCCTTAGCACCACAAAACGAACCTTCAGAATGATGGTTTACCTTACGAACCTATTTTTACCAAGCTCCACATCCCAAAGAATCAAAACCTTTTATACCAACCCTAGACACGGGATACAACGGTACCTTACAGGTTAGAATGGGATACGACATGATACCTTAGGTGAAACCTTTGAGTGTGTACACACAATCAAAATGCCAAGTTTATGCACCTTGATCGAACTACGTCGGATTTGATTTCGCTCCACGCGAATACGTAGGCAGTCCTTCAGAATAAGGGATTCAATCCACTCATCAACCAAGTTGTCATCTTGTCGGTTTATTACGGGTCTTAACCAAGTCCAAATGAAGCCACCTTTGTTTGAGTCAGTCCTAGCACTCGATGTAGGCTAGGATAAGGATATAGGTTCAGATGAGTAGTGTCAAGTCTCGAAATGAGCTTTATCTAACGGTGTAGGCAAATATGCTGAGTCACATAGATGTGGGTTTGTGTTGGGAACATAAAATATGAAAAACCCGCTGAAAAGAATGAAGGCGTGGAAGAAAAATAGTAAAAGCCCGCTGAAAAGAAAGAAGGCGGTGGCAAGAAATAATGAAAACTCGCTGAAAAGAAAGAAGGCGAGGAGAAGAGTGACAAAAAGTTCCCAACAAGAGTGATTTGTGATGTCTAAGTGCTCTCATAAAATCAGTCTGTGTTTAGTGTCTGGGCGAAGCCAACGTTGTTGCTCTGTGAGTTTAATCCTCCTTGTCAATGCCAAGTGATCTTGATTCCCATGTGCCCTCGGGAGCACGCCCATGACATACGATATCTCCGTCCCAAGTCCGATGACCTTGGGATTCCCATTTGCCATCTTTTGGCGCCGGAACGGCCAATTTACATTTCTACCCTCAACAAGTCAATATTTGAACTAAAACTCATGCACACTTACGGTTTTATTTTCCTTTTTTGTTTTACGGTAGCGGGCTACGCCCACGTGGTTTACGAGTCATACAGAGTGTCTGTGTCGTATTTCATGTTCACCCATCAAGGTTCGATCTCAAATATTTCAAAATTTTAAAATTTCAAAAACTTTTTGTTATGGATAGATGATCCAAGTCAAGGTTCAAACCTCAGAGTTCAAAATCAAATTTTGGGTCGACGACCCAACACCCAAATGATTCGTTTCAGATTCAAATTTCGGGTCGATGGCCCAATCATTCAAAATTTTCCAATTCAATTTTTGAAGGGCCGATGGCCCAACATACCAAGTGATGTCAAATTCAAACTTCGGGTCGATGGCCCAGTTTTTCAAAATTTTCAAATTCAACTTTCGGGTCGATGACCCAGTATTTCAAATGATCCAATTTCAAGATCGATGATCCAAATGTGCTTAAGTGATGATTATTGCTCGTACATTTTCTATGTTTTAAATGTAGCAGGATATGCTTCAACTGGGGGCTCTAAAGTCTTCGACTTTAGAGCCATTGCAAACTGGGGGCTCTGAAGCCGTTGGCTTCAGAGACCATTATCAAGATGAAAAGGATGACATCCACTCAGAATTCAATTCAATACAAGAGTATGAAATGGAAGAATTCCGTAGCTGAAAGCAAATGATGAAAGCGGCGGCAACCTCCTTGGAAAGTCCCGTCCCATTCGGACAAATGCCAGCAGATGATAAATTTTGGGCAAATGTCAGCAGATGATGAATTTTGGACAAATGCCAGCCGATGATAAACTTTGGGCATGTGTCAGCAGTTGCCGAACTACGACGCGGGTTTGATTCCGTCAGAAACGGATACGTAGGCGCCTAAGGATAAGGCTCAACTCACCATATATGCAATTTTATGGGTCGACGACCAACGACGATAATTTGACACAACAGAAGCAAGAGTCAATCCCCAACGAAGTTTCAGGTATGATCTCTTCTTATGGCTGGCGAGCTTATATACGCAAGTGTAATGGACTATAAACGACCCGAAGAATCCTCAGGTCGAGAGGGACCTGGGGTATACTTTGACTTTCGCCTTGTCCAAGCCTCAGTCAAAGTGGGGGCTCTGTAGATACCCGTATCCGTCGATATTGGAATTTATAGAGAACCCGACAAACACCCGATGATGATAGGACACATGTATTTATTAGTTGTCATTGTCATTATTTGGGTTCGTTTTACGATGTAGAATGAGCGTTGTCAACGGAGTATTTTAATTTAAATGATATTTAAATTAAAGTCTTTTTTAGGGTGATTTCAATCTATTTTATTTTATTTTGAATTTATTTTCTTGAGTTTATTTTATTGAAAATAAAATAAATATTTGATTTGAAAAATCATTTTATGAGTATATTTGATTTGAAAAATCATTTATTTTAATGTGTTAATTGATTTGAAAAATAGATTTAAAAATCGAGGAAAACTCGTTTTGAACACGCGTTTTGGAGCGCGATTATAGCTCGGTTTTTGAGCCCGTTTTCTTTACGAGTTGGTACGAATATCGAGTACACTAACCAACCTAAGCCTCTACCCATCAACCCCAGTTCGAACCCCTTACCCATGGCCCAAAATCCCACTCCAAAACAGGCCCCAAACAGCCCGCATACAAGCAGCCCCCTGTTTGTTTCGCAGCTCAATCCCGAGCCCAAAACCCGCTCCAAATACTACCAAAACCCGTGCCCATTAACCCTACCCCATACCCTAATATACAACCCATATTACCTTACCTTAATCACCAAGAAAAACCCCCAAACGAACCCTAGAAAGCCCCCCAAAAGCTGCTGGACAGCAGCTATGCTCAACAGGCCCGACTGCCTCTTCCTCTCTTTTACCCTACCTTAACTCCTTATAAATACCACCCCTTCACCATACATTCATTCCTCGAAGTTCTCCATACATCCAAGCATCACACACAAGCTTTAAACCTCAGAAACAAATCCTAATTGCCTCCCAAAAACCCTAAACAAAACCGACACACAAACTGAAACTGTTTGTGTGTCCTCTTCGAAAACCCTTTCGTTCCTCCATCAAACCTCCATCAAAACTCGAGTTTCTTGTTCCTAATTAACCACATAACATCCATCTACACATTAGACAAAGATTTACGAGCCAAATTGCCCTTGAGAGTACACGAAATCCCTCGAAAAACAGAGTGAAATAACACTCTGTTTTCGCGGTTTATTCTTGTCTGTCCAGTTCTGTTTGTGTTCGTTTTTCGTGCCCAATAACCCAAAACGAGCAGGGGTTGCTTTAAGATCCTTGTTCTCCTCTCTTTCTAGTTTCCAAAACATCTTTTAAATCGAATTTTCGTCGTGAAACGAGGGAGATATCACTGTTTTGAAATCGCTGTCCAGAAAGTTTCCAAAACGCGTGTTTGCTTTATTCTTCGTCGACGACGGCCTCTCAAGATAAAATCTACCATCGATTATGACCCAAGACGGTGTCAACGATACATGTAGGTTGAGGGTGCATCAAATCCCCTTCTCTTTCCTCTTTTTTTATTTCGTTTTCTATGCTTTTTTTATAGTTTGTTTTTTGTTTGTTTTCGTTTTGTTTATCGATTGTTTTAAATTAACTATGAAACTAGTTAGTCCGAGTATGAGTTAAAGTACCACCATGAACACCCGCGTTGACTTGAGATGGGAAAAGAAACCGCTACATCAGTCGGTCGTACACCCCCGTCTCATTTACATATCCTCGTGTTCAAGGTAGGGCATAAATAAAACAATTGTCTAACTTCGTTCTTCGCTTTCGACCCCCTTTTGTTTCGGCCAAATCGACATACCCTAGGACCCGTTGTATGTTAGTTTAACCTCTGATTGTTAACCTATGACATATTTAGATAACATTAATTTAATTTAATAACCTAATTAGACACGATAGGTGGCTTCGACGTAAGTTATAAAATCAATCGACGATTCTGTAAACAATTGAATGCATCTCTCTCTTTCACCTAATTTCTCGCTAGTATAAGAGTGCGTGATTAGCACCTTCTTATTGATACTCGATGAGTTAAATTAATTAGCGAATTTGACCTAATTAGACCCTTTAGGCCGTGTAGAATGCACCCTCATGCGACAATCAATCAACATCGTTTTTAACTCGTTTTCTAACTTGTTTCCTATCCCTTTTCGCAATCATTCGATCTAACCAATGAATCTAACTTAGGAACTAGGTTGGCCTTATCTTGGCCGTGAGGGTGGCCGTTGGTTTGGGCCGTGAGGTGGCCGTTTTCTTTATCTTTCTCGTTTTGTTTTTATACCGTTTGTTTTCTCGTTGTTTCATTGTTTGTAATTTATCGTTGGTTTATCGAGTTGTAATCTTTCAAGTTTGTTTTCTTTTATCGAGTCAAATGATTTCTAAAAACCTTAGTCTTGTTTGGTTAGACTGTTGTTCCCCAATGCTTGTAGGAGCGTAGTAAACCGCATGTTGTTTAAAGCAACATGGCCCGGTTTATGCTAATGCATGCTTTGGTGCGTAGCCCTATGTCTAATTCGATGAGATTAAGCGCGAGCACGCATTACGAGGAGTGACCCAAGGCCGTGGGTCATGTGAGCCGTGGGCCACCCCTCATGTGCACGGTTTTCAAGGCCAAACGGCCGTGTGTGTCGTCGTGTATTGTTTTGTATGTAGCATTTGTATTTAGATCGAGTTGTATCTTTAATTTGTTGTTGTGTCGGCATGAAATGCCTGGTTTGTAATAGGTAGATCCCAACGGCTCCCCATTCCCCCTAAGCCTTGTTTGTTTGCTTTACATGTTGTTAGATCAATCAACCCACATGCTAAATTACAACTTTGACGAAGTTAGTTTAGTTGCATCTAAAACGACATAGAAATTGTTGTCACATGATAGGGTTAAAACAACGTTTGCATTTCATACATCGTACGTAGCTATGACCTTGTTTGAAATCCGACACTTGACTTAGTAGAGGCCGTTATCGACGGGCGGGGTTGGGTGTCCTTATGGGCTTCCCAACACGTACCCTCACCCCTTACTCAAGATCTATGGTTTGTGGATCCGTCTAAATACCATTGGATTACGAGAGTCATTCAAATCGAGTGATATAGGGTACAAGTCTTTATCTTTAATCACTCGTAGTCGATTGGCTTTATGCTTTTCGATGAAAGGTGTAAAGTTGACTTGAACGGTTCCAAGTTCCCAAAAAACTTGGTGGCGACTCTAATTTGTCTTAATTCGATTCGAAAGAACCTCGAGTCGATTATGCCTAGTGTGGATCCCGCGGACGCAGTTCCCGAGGGCCTTGTCCACATTTACTTTTAAGAAAATTTACTAATTCTGGCCTGATATTATCAGGGACATCAGATCCTACCAGTACATGCCTGTCAGGGTACTCAAGGTCTAAAATTACTTGATCAGTTTCCATTTTGGTTTCTGCCACATGAGTTGTCCTGACAGGGTACTGTAATTGCTAGGCGAGGGACTTAACTGCCTTGGAAGGCTTCAGTGACTCAGTATAACATTCCTGGGCAGATTTTTGTTCACCTTTTATGGTTGCTACTCCCTATTCTGTTGGTATTTTGATGCATTGGTGATAGGTGGAGGGTATGGCCCTTACGTTGTGGATCCATGGTCTTCCCAATATGGCATTATAGGATGACAGGCAGTCCAGGACTCCGAATCTTTCATATGAAGATACTCCTTCCACATATGTGGGCATTTCTCCCAATGTGTTTCTTGTTTCTCCACTGAATCCTACTAGGACATTAGACTTCTTTATGATTTGGCTTTCATCAATCTTCATCGCTTTAAGGACATCAAGCATGATCGGGTTTATGAATCGCCTCCATCTATCAGGATTCTCATGACACGTGCGGTCCCTATTTGCATGGTGATCACTAGGTGTCATGGTGGAGGTCCGGAATGCCCTGCATATCGTGTCGTCAAAAGTAATTTGAGGTAAATTGGTAGGTTTAAAAGGAGATTTCATTTTTGACTCCCTGGCAATTTTCTTAGCAATTTGAGCTGGTCAGGCCACAAATTTCTGATCCTCCATTGATGAATTTGACTTCATAAATGGGTGGTGCAGGGGGTAGGTCACGTTGTTGCCTTTCTGTGTTTTTTCTTGTTCCATCGTCTTCCCTGTTCTTTGTTTGCATCAAGTCTTTCAGGTATCCTTTCTTTAGCAGGTAAGCCACTTGTCTGCGTAATCCCTGCATTCCCTCTGTTGTGTGTCCTATGTCCATGTGAAATTCGCACCACCTGGTGGTGTCCTTCCTTGAGTTGGGGTTGTCTGACTTCTTTGGCCACTTGACAATGTCTCCCATATGGTCAAGTCTCTTGATCAGTCATGCAATGTCAACAGAGAAGTTATATTCCTGGACAGGAGGATAAGTATAGGAGTTACCTCGTTGTTCATGTGTATAGTTGACTTCGATCCTGTCGGGTCTTGTGTGGGAGATGGCCTGGGCGCTTCCTTTGTGGTTAAAGCTTTTTTTCTGTTGGTTTTGTCATATCCTGAGTTGTTGTCAGCATTATCTGCCTTGTAGCCTTTGTCTTCTTCCAGCCTGATATAGCCTATGGCTAATTCTTGGCCATCTTCAAAGGTATGACAGGGCTTCATGGTCATTGCATCGTAGAAGTCACCGTCCGGGGTAGCCCTTGCTGAAAGCTTCAACTACTGTTCCAACATCACATCTGGGGATTGAAACTTTTTCTTTGTTGAATCTTATCATGTAGGATCTGATGGATTCTCCAGGCTTTTGTTTAACCCTGTACAGGTCACTAGATCTCTTTTCTAGTTCCCTGCTGCTGGCAAACTGATGATTGAAAGAATTGACCAGGTCAGCAAAGAACTTGATGCTTCCATTTGGCAGGTTTATGTACCATTGCAAGGCAGGTCCGTTCAGAGTTGTTCCAAATCCCTTACACATGCAGACTTGACGTAGTTCACTGGGAATTGATCTTTGCCAAAGCATCCTTTGCTTGTAATAGGCAACATGGTTTTGTGGATCAGTGGTTCCATCATAGATTCTCATTGAGGGAATCACAAATTTCTTTGGCAGGTCTATTTTTGCTATTTCATCCACAAAGGGTGAATTAGCATAGCTCTCTGGATTTGCTTCTTCAATTGGGGTAGGAACTCCTGGGATCTTTTCAAATCTCTCGTGAAGTTTTTGGATCTCCTGGAGCATAGCCATCATAATGGCCGTGTTAGTCTCTTCTGACGAGGTTTCTTGATTTTGGAGTTCTCCTGAATCCGTTCCTTCTCCTGCTTTGGATTTTGATGGAGTTGGGGTGCCAATATTGGAGAAGTCAATGTTCCTTATGATGGAGGAGAATGGTGTGCCAGGCTGGACTTTCAACTTTGATCCTGAAGCTTTTTCTCCCAGCTGTATCTTTAGGCTGGATTCTGATTCTTTCAATTTTGCCACTTCTGCTTCAGCCTGGATCATTTTTTGTTTCAGTTGTTCCATCTCCAACAACTGTTGTTTGGCAGCAGCTAATTGTTGCTCAACGCTATCTCCTGCCATTTTTTCTTAGTTTTTTGTGGTATTTGGTGGTGGGCTTTTGATTATTTTTGAGTTAGATGCCCCACGGTGGGCGCCAATTGTTTTGGTAGGCTTTTTACTGATCTAGAGTGTCCTGCCAGGAATTTATATGTAGGGTGATCTAACTCGAATAACTCGCCTGATTGATATAATTAAGTGTAAAACGAACTAATAAACAATGACACAAAGATATTTATACGTGGAAAAACCCTGGGAATAAGGGAAAAAACCACGGGCACCAAGCCAGGAGTGATTGTTACTATGATTTTAGATAGCCTGACAGAGTATTGTTGTATCAGGCGTGACAGGCGAATATATAACTTAAGAATACAAAGAATATAAGTAAAAGTGAGTATCTCTCTGATGATGCTTCTTATCTTCTCTTCTTTTCTATTTATAGGTGATTTCTTCCTTCCTTTTAGGCCGTTTAGGTTTTCCTGGTAAATAGGGAATGTGCCCTATTTACCCGGAGGTGGTTGCTTCTCTCTTAGCCGTTGTTTTGACTGCTTCCTTTATCATAGCTTTCTGGAATTGGTCTTCCTTTTTTGTAGGGAACATATATCAACTGCCCATTTGTCGCCTGCAGTGGCCTGGCGTTTCTCCTTTTTAGGCTGCTGGTTATCTTTCGCCTGTCTTTTATCAACTCCTGCTTGGTGCCTGTCTGTGTTGGAGTAATGCCTGATTTTATATATCTTTTGTCTGGAAGTTATCCTTGGCTGTTGCCTGGCCTATATCAGGTCAGGCAGGATAATTTAGGGCCCAACAGACTGGGTATGTCAGTCGATCGACTGACATACCTGCTAATCGTCTTTTTCTTGTTATTACTCGTCACTGCCTTCTTCTTGCTCGGTAGACCCACTCCTCAAAGTAATGGCATTAAGGGTCTCCTTTTGATCCGTCTGAGTCGGTAAATGTCCCGGAGCTCAAGTTGTATTTTTGCTTGCCAATTGAGCAATTTGGCTTACTAACATCTTCATCCCGGCCTCTCTAGCTTGAGACTCTTTCAGCAACAAATTCTTCAGCTCAGTAAGATCGGAATTTTGGGACTACTGCTGCTGCTGTGGGACATACGGAGGCTTTTGGTACTGTTGTTGCTTATGAGGGGGCACATAGTTCTGCTGCTGCTGCTGCTGCTGTGGAGGTGGAGTTGGATTTAGGACATTTTGGCTACTTCACCTCAAGTTTGGATGGACATTCGGCTCATAGTAAGTGTTTGTCTGCCTATAATGTTGAAAGGCAGCACAAGACTCAAAGGGACTAGGACAATTGTCTGAAACATGTCCCTCAGCTCCACATCTTTTACAGACGAAAGGACCGTCTGAAACAACATTTACATGATAAATCCCTCCTTTTGAAGCTCCTCCCAACTCATACTTATCAAATCTCGCCGTGAGAGCCTCTAATGCAGCTACAGAAGGAGATTCAGCAGCTCTCCTTTGATTTCCTCTGGAATTGCCATACTCAGCTTTATGGGTGGCCAAATCATCAATTATTTTCCACCCCTTAGTTTCTCTCATATTCTTCTGGAATCTGCCGCTAGCTGCCGCATCCAGGATAGCTCTCTGATCGTCATATAGCCCATTGTAGAACTGATTGCATAGGCTCCATTTCTCAAACCCATGATGCAGAATGGTTCGCACCAGCTTCTTAAAACGGACCCACGCCTCGTGAAAGTTCTCATCAGGACCCTGTTTAAAACTTGTAATCTGAGCTCTAATGGCATTATTCTTCGAGGCAGAGAAGTACTTCTTACAAAACGCTAAGGCCAGAGAATTCCAGTCAGTGATCCCATTAGCAGCTCGATCCAGGTCTCTGTACCACTCCCTTGCAGCATCACGAAGAGAGAATATAAATATTTTCTCCTTCACCTAGTCCTGGGTCACACCGGTCGGTGGGGGTATAGAGCAACAATAGTCAATAAATATCTCCATATGCTTGGCTGCATCTTCATTTGCAGCTCCCCCGAATTGGTTCCTCTCAACCAAGTTGATATAAGAAGGCTTCGGTTCAAATTTCCTATCTGCTCCTGGTAATTCGAATCCCTTATATAGATTCGCAGCTGTCGGCTCAGAGTGACTGGCTATAGTTGCTTCTCCAGCTATCTCTAGAAAATCTGGAGATGTGACGGTCTCAGCTGAGGAAGTAGAAACAGGAGATGAATGTGGATCCTCCTCAAACAGCTCGTTCTCGTAGTAGCTAGACAGAGTACTCAGCTCTTCCTCTGTCGGCAATATCCTAGATGATCGTCTCAACTCGCGCAAAGTCTTCTCAATCTCAGGATTGAACGGTAGTAATTCACCACCCTGTGACCTGCGCATAAGAGAAAACTACAAAAAGAATATGAGAATAGTTTAAGGAACGAATGTCCCTTAAACTACAAGAAAGACTAAAAAAAACAACTTAAAATTTTAAACAATGCCTCCCCGGCAATGGCGCCAAAATTTGATACCGTCGTTTAGTATCAAAGTTAAATTTATAATTTTCCAAACTACTACTAGCTAGTGGCAGTCAGGGTCGAACCACAGGGAGGCAGATGCAATTATTAGTTGTCTAATTTCTAGTCTTTAAGGTAACAAATGTGGGGGTTTGATTTAATTTGGTCTATACTAATGGCAATAAAAGACAATAAACTAAATAAACGGATGAAAACAGGTATTAAAATGGTGCAAGGATGGTCGGTTCACTATAGTTTCGGCGGCAGCAAACTAGGTAGGTCTAAAACAATCACGTGAGACGGGAAAATAAGAGGTCCTCTCGGTCCACTCTCACAGGTAGCATCTTTCGATCTCGCTACAGGTCCCTAATACCACTAATACTGACTTTCGTCCTGAAAAGTGACTAAAAGGTCTAAATTAATCTATCTTTCGATCTAATTAATCTAGTCGTCTTAATTAAGTAGGCTATCTCCCTTCCCTATCTTTCGATCTTTATCGGGTCGGTCAAATCCTAAACATTCAACTAGTCGCGTGCACTCGATTCGTCGAATTAAGCAAGATAAACAATTAAAACGAAAATAAATCTCACGATGCCAGTCGATCGACCAGGGAACCCAGTCGATCGACCATGGCGCGATTAAGGCTTCCTAATTCTAATTCCGCCTAACCTACAGTTCCCCTACATCCTAGCACAAGGGGTTTAGCTACTCATACTGGAAATAATAACAACAATAAGATTGACTAATAAAACTACAGAATTCATGATTAAAACGGCTAAATAAACAATTAACATAAGACGATAAATTGGCTTTCGGGAGACTATTCTAGCAATTCCTATACTACGAATAAAATAAACAACGAAACTGAACAGAAGAATACCGAAAAGGAATTGCAGAGAAAGATCCAGAACTGAAAGCGAAAGGAACTTCATTGAAGAAAGAGCAATCTAAAACTAATGACTATTGTATCGTATATTGAGAACTTTATAAAACTGATAAAAGCTAGGTAAAACTGGATGATCATTCTCAAACCTAAAGCTACGTTATATAGGAAAACAACGCAACTCTTATTCCTAAACCTAAGAATACATTGGGCTTTGAAAATCTCGTTCTATTAATTCACGTCAGAATTAGCGGTGTGGTCGATCGACCAAGGTGACCGGTCGATCGACTGGGCTGCAGTGTACAGTAGCTCCTGTGACTCGTGCTCTGGTCGATCGACCATAGAGGTCAGTCGATCGACTGCTTTAGCTGATAGTCCGCTTATAATTCTTCATAAAGTTGTCTTTCAGGCTTCGAAACGCGCACCAAGTTCATTTCTCGAATCTCTACTTCATGTCAAATGCAATGCAAGGTACTCAGGGACGGATTTAGCTCAATATCTACTCATTTCCGCATAAATCTGCAATATTACATAAAAATACGAAAGTAGACGAAATGGGGCAAATAGTAGCATAAACTACACAAATGAGCTCTGAAATGCGTGTAAAATGGAGTGTAAAACATCATATTTAGGACACGCATCAAATTCCAAGCCAGGAATGCGCACTGATCGAGTAGGATCCAAAGACGATACTCCAGTAACTGACTTGAGATGCCACCATGGTACTATCCATCTGATCAGGGGACCATCCTCATTCTTCAACTTGTTCTCCCAATAATTGCAAACCCGGGTGAAGTCCACCATATAAAGTCTGGTCCTCATTGCAATCGAGCGAGCATGGTACGCAGGAACATTAACTGGGGCTCGATCAGCCGCAGACGCTCCATGAGCCAAACCAACCAAAGCAGGTATTAATATCCAACCAAAAAAAAAAGGACAAAAAAAAGGACAAAAAAAAATGAAAAAACAAACAAACAAATAAGGTTGTATTTTTACCTGCAAGATAATAGGACTTCCTAAATAAGGGAGGTCGCGGTTGGCTTTCCTGTTATCCAATCCCAATAGGATCTCTCCTAAACACAGACAAGCTGGGATCCTGCGCAACTCTATTTGCTCAACCAAGCTCAGATAACAAGGATCACCTCTCATCTCCTCATCAACATGCCCTTAGAGGACATAACCATGCAATAGGCAAAACCCGAATGCCCTACGCCTCGCAACATAGGAGATAGAAGGGTCTGCCCTGTTTATAAATCGATCAATGAAATCAAGCATTCGGACCCCTTTTGAGGTCTTAAGACGGTCAACCTCCGCTTTAATCAGTCCAAGCAAGTCTCTAAACTTGTTTTTGTACCCCTGAGAGCTAGAAGGTATAACAGGCATATGTTCTAGGTCCCATCCACCAATTGCAGCAATTTCTTCGGGAAAAGGACAAATATCACCTCCAGGGAAGGCAAACACGTGGAAATTAGGGTCCCAATATTCGAGACAAGCATCCAAGAATGGTTTCAAAACCTTCACCAATTTCAAGCTCAAAATCGACCTTAAGTTGAAGCACCCATATCATGTTTCTCCACATTTGTAAATTCTTTTGTCCATTCTTTGAGACGTTTTTCCAAAACATCCATGTTGTATGAATTTTCTATATAATTAGAGAGTTTTATGTAATAGACGGAAGAAAGACGGAAGAATTGTGTGAATAAAAATTCCATCGACGTCTATATTTATACTAAAAGTTATTTCCTAAAATCTGTCAGAACAGACATGCTGGGGAAATGGCGCAGCACTTGCTGCGCCTCTTCTAAGGGTCGCAGCTCATGCTGCGCCTCTTCCTCAGAGGATTTCTGTGATTTTTCAGTGTGGGATATTTCCTAATTCCTTAAACATAATTTCCTATTCGTATAGGTTATTATTTTTGGTAATTCCGTCGAATTACCATGTTTCGAGTTTCCTAATCTTACGGGCACGTCTTTTGAAGCGAAATCAATATTTTCGTCAAACAAGCACACTTACCCATTTCTTTTTATTTTTTTTTCTTTTTGGGGGAATCATTTCAACCATTTCACACTTTATTTCAAACTTTCCCATTTCTTTTTATTTTTTTCTTTTTGGGGGAATCATTTCACCCATTTCACACTTTATTTCAAACTTACCCATTTCTATTTCTTTTTTCTTATGGGAGAATCATTTCACTCCTGTTTCACATTTCATTTCAAACTTATACGTTTCTTTTTTGTTTTTTTATGGGGTAGCCCTCCCTACCGTCCGGTCATTTTCGGCAATTTTTTTGCATTTTCAAGTCTTCTCTTTGTTTTGCGCTAGTTAGGCCATGTGTACAAATATGTGTTTTATGTGCAATTTCTATGTAAATTTCGGCAGCATGACGGCGTAAACCTGTTCAAAGCTAACCTGCAGGTACAAACAAGACAACCCAGCAGCAAAGGCACTCAGGCCGTCGTATATACAATCAAAAGGTCATATGTACATCAGGCTGGGGGCTCGTGCCCGAAACAAAGTCCAAAAGTCCAAAATGAAAGTCCTAAAATGTACAAAATGTATGTGGTACAATAGAAGCAACAAAAAACAAAAACAAACTACTACTGGTCGCCACCCAACTCAGCAACTCTCGCCTCGAGAGTAGCAATCTCGGCGTCGCGGACCTCCAACTCCCTCAATAGGCAAGCCGTCTCCTCCTGGGACTGCGCTAGCTCACGCTCCAGGTCGCGCTCCCTCTGCAAATGACAAAGAAATGGCTCATGTCAATCATTTCAAATGCAAAGAAATTTAGAAAATTAAAAAATGAAGTAAACGAAAGGTTCATACCTGACGTCCTTGGCCACCAGCAAGTGCCTCGATGGCGGTAGCCCGTAGCCGGTTGGCTACCCTCCACAAAGCCACTAACAGAGATGGCGCCACCTGCATTTCAATAAATAAAAATTCTCAATAAATAGACAAAAATGGACAAATGTATTCTTATACAGAAGCTATTTGAGTTGGGGAACTTACCATCCGAATCAAATACTGCCACTCGTCCAGGCCAGCATCTGTCACCGCCTCGCCAAAGTCGCGTTCGTCGTCATCCCCGCCGCGTCAGTGTACTCGAGGGTCTCGGGCTACGCTGGGGGATCGACGCCAGCCACCTCAACCTCCTGCAAAATCCAAATGGTTTCTGTAATCGATGATCATTCATCATGTTTTCAAATAAACTCGGAAAGAAGAGTGAAGCACTTACCACGACCGGCCAGTACGCCAACCTCCGGTGAGTGAACGCAAAGTAGTCCTCATCAGGAAGAAGGAGAGCGTCGCCGCCGACGTCTGCCAGGTCAGCCTCCCTCTCAGCATCGGAAGGCTCCCTAAACATCGTTCGATAAGGATCGATGGGGACCGTGAAGACATCTCGAGAGAACTGGCGAGTCAAACGCTCGCCCAAGTACCACACTGGACCCATCGACGTCCTCAACAGAAACCGACTCGAGCTCCTAGGTCAAAGGATCTCAGCCACGAAAGGAGGGACGTCAGCGTAGGCCGCCCAAGGCCTGGGCACCCACTAAGACAAAGCAAATAAGAGGTCATTCTTATGATCGTTTCTAAAAAGAAGTGATGAGTAAGCAAATAAAGGAAAGTGATTAAAACATACTCACGCCGCCCAGCTGCAGGGCGTTCACGTCCCATCGACAGACATCGTAAGAAGAGCGCTGGCTCTTCCTACGACACACCACCAAATACCTCACAACAGGATAAGCTCTCGCCCCCGGCTCCGTCCTCTTGGGCGCGAAGCCCGGAAAGCAGGAGTACACCCACGCCTGCAAAGCAAGAAAATCAATGACGTTCTTTCGCGATTCGACAAGGAAAAGAAATGATCTTTCATGATACAAAGTGAAGATTCATACCTCCAGCAGCAGTCCAGGGCCAACAGTGGCAGGAGAAGTCCCCTTATCCACCAGCTCCGTACGAACCATGGCGCTCATGTAGCGAGTGAGGACTGCAAAGCCAGGAGTGACCCAGTCCCAACGACCTAGGTCACTCAAGTCAGAAAGAAAAGGAAGAAGCTTCGCAGACAACCTCTCCCTCTTGTCTCCAAGGTAGAGTGAAGACAAGAACCACCAGAGCCACATACGAGCTCTCTACTCCGCAGTGCAAGGAGGTGGAGCCTCCTCCCTCCCATCGATCATCACCACCGTCGGGACCTTGCCAGTAAAGTAATCCCTGAAGTAGGAGCTCGGCACTAACCCGAGAACCGCAGCAGCTTTCGCCGCTAGGTTCCAACCGATCAGACTCCTGGCCTTAGCCGAGTCCACTCGCATGGCCGTCGACGGCCACACCATAGCCTCTGCTCCACACGGCAAACAAGAAATCATGCCGTAGTCCTTAAACGTGACCCCGACCTTGCCGAAAGGCATGTGAAAGGTCGAGGTTATGTCCCAGAACCGATCAAGAAAGGCTCGAATCAGGCAAAGGTTAGCCCGAATCTTCCTCCCCTTGATCTCCCTCTACACTAGCACCAAGGCCCCAAAAGCTCCCAGCTCGATGATAGTCTGCTCCTCCGCTGACAGTCTCCCGTAAGCCTCCATCATCGTCGTATAGCCAGAAAAGGATCTCATATTCCCGGCCTCCTATTTTGATTCAATACAAAGCTATCTTTAGCTCGAATAAAAGAGAAAAGAAATGACAAATGAATGACAAAAGAAGGTAAGTAAGAGAATGATGTATGCGAGATTTACCAGGCTCTTCACCGTCCTATAGGACAGGTGACTCTCCGCTGCCCAGATGAGATGTCGGCTATCCCATCTCTCAGCCCACTCGGGTGCTCCCCTCAGCTAACGAGCACCTCATCCGACGTTGGCCCGCCTCGGGGCCTCCTCCTCAGCAACCTCCTCCTCGTCGACCTCCTCCTCGGCCGCCACTGCAGCAAAAGTCTCCTCTAACGCCTCCTTGAACGTAAGAGAAGGGTCAAAACCAGTATCCACGTCCATCGGAGCCCTCCCTGACGTAGAAGCCTCATCACCTGCAAAATTAAAGAAAATTAGGCCGCGTCAAGTGACGACGAGCCTTAGTTAAGGGATTTTTCAAGCTTTCAAAGCTCCGAAATCGCTCTTTTCTCGCCATCTTTGGCCATTTCTCCCAAAACCCGACCGCTCATATGGTAATATGGGTCAAGTCAAGTCTAAGTTCAAGCCTAGTCATGGGTTTGAGTCGAAATTTCGACAGCATTTCGTTATAACGGCGATTATGCCCGAAAAGTGTCCTGAAAAAGCCGTCACAAATTAAAACTACGAGATGGTAGGAAGTTTACCCATCACACAAGGATTGCAAATATCAAGTTTCGTCACAAATGGGCAATCCTAAGGCTATTTTCGAAGCATCTTATGACACAGCTGTGAAACCGTCACAATTTTACTCGAATGCTCAATACTCGATGAAAATTCGAAATGAACACATGGTTATGATCCTTATACTACCAATTATCCATTTCTAAAGTCAAATTTAAAAGGCAAGATCATTTGGGGGAAAAGCCCCAAATTTTCGACAATTAGGGTCGAAAGCCCTAAATTTATCGGCTCAAATTAAGGCAAATACGGAAGTTTAATGCGAAAATAAGACACATACCTCGATTATTCATGGAAAATGCAAGCTTTTGATCAAATTTTGACGGAAAATGGTTGGAATTTGAGAGAGTTTTGAGAAATTGTGTTTTGTGTTTATGAAATAAAACGCGATTCTGTCGAGTTTTTACTCGGACTGAGACAAACCCAGGAAAGGACGCAGCAGGTGTTGTGCCTCTTCCAAGAGTCGCAGCTCTTGCTGCGCCTCTTCCTCAGCTTCCCTCCAATTCGATTTTCAAAAGTTCGTTGCAAGTTCGTAATTTGTGGACCCATCTTTGGTGCGCCTCTTCCTCAACACCATATATCGTATATTTGGTCCGTTTGATGTTTATTCTTCGTCCGGACCCGTATTTTCGAGCAGACTACGAACTGTCGCAGTACTTTATCAAGACTTCGCTTGTCACAACGAGCGAATATTCTCTGACAGGTGTTTTGACACACCACAATTATGTTCCCCCAGTGAGAGTTCATGACAGCCGATTGTTCCTCTCGAGACATGGAGTTCAACCTCAACCTCAAAAGTTTTCACCGAAGTTCGTTTGAAGACCGAGGCAAGCAGATTTCCCTCAGCAGTTTCTACCGACGTCCTGCTGTTCTCAACATTTTCAGTAATCTTCAGAGTACCTGTGGTCCTTCCTGCCTTCAGACGTCAAAGAGTTTTGTTGAAGCGCTTTTAGTCCCGTTTTACTCGGAAGTCTCAGGAATGGTCTCTTCTTATGGCTGGTGAGCCTCCTTACGTAGTCGAATGGACTTTAAACGACCCTTCTCGATACTCTACAGACTCTAATATGTTCCCGACGACAGGTCTTTGGCTCAGATCCCTTGAGCCGCCTCGCGTCGCCATAGTCGTCAGGTTGTAATCTCCGATTGACCTGATGGCTATACTTTGAATTTCGCCTTGTCCAAGCCTCAGTCAAAGTGGGGGCTCTGTAGATACCTCATTTTTGAACCTCCCGCAAACTACCCGGTGATGATTGGGTCGCATGTTTGGTACATGGAATGATTTATGACATTTCGTAAGTTTATCGTCAAGTGATAGCTTAAATACTTATGTCTACCCCTTGGTCGTCATCTACGCGCCATTACGGTCGTTTTGACAGTAATTAGAGTTCATTTGGAGTCCGAGTCAAAAACCGTCTTCATTTTCTAATAAGCGTTTAAAATTCCGAGTCGGAATATTCTGGAATGTTCCGGATATTTCTATTCCATATTTCAATCTTTTAATCTTTTGGTAAGTATTTTCCGAAATTATATTTTAAATAATAAGGAAATTGAGATCAACCGCAATTCCATAATAGAAACGCGGAAAATCTTTCTTCCGCAGGAGGAAACCCCTGGGGAAAGGACGCAGCACCTGCTGTGCCTCTTCCAAGAGCCGCAGTGGTTGCTGCGCCTCTTCCAAGAGCCGCAGTGGTTGCTGCGCCTCTTCCCAAGCTCCTTTCTGCGTATTTTAAGATCTTTTCGAGATTTACTTCCAAAGTTTTACCGAAACCCTAATTCCTTCGTGTGATTTAGTATAAATAGGGACCTTCGTTCCTCATATTTCTCACGCGAGTGTCCGCCCTTCTCTTCTCCCTTTGCATTCTAAGACCGTGCTCTTTGCTTTTTGGTGTCTACGTGCTTGAACTTTCGACCACGTAAGCTCGGATCCTTCTGAGAACTAGCCTCGTTTTACATAACCGACCAATTTGACCAACTCCACTCAATCAACTTAATCAATTTAGTTTAAATCCTCTTACGAGGGCACTTTTGTCGTACATTCGAGTCGAACAATCACTAATCGTTAAGTTAGTTAATCTCGTTTCGTCAAACATGTAAGTCTGAGGGTGTAAATCCCATTTTTTATTATTGTATTTTATTTTTGTACTAATCATTGTAAGATTTACGTCGAAAGCATGTTAAAAACCGATTTATAAAACCTTTTATTCAAACCTTTTTTTACGGATTAACGGGAGACAGATGTCGAGAAGGGCAGCAACTGCTGCGCCTCTTCGAAGAGCCATAACACCTGTTGCACCTCTTCCTGAGGCTGCCGCAGTTCCTGCTTTTCTTCTTCTTCCTTCGTCTTCTGTCAATTCGTCTATTTTTATTTCGTCTTTTCTTGTTTCTTTCTTATTTCGTTAGCATGATAATTTTAATACATAGTTCATTAATAATCCATCACTTTTAATTCCCGACTTAAATCCCAAGTAATTAATATTTGCGGGTTTTCGTCATTAAATCAAATCCGGGTTTTGGAGATTCGATTCATCAATATCAAGTCTCTGGATTTCGACTTTGGTATATTTTCCATCTGTTCATCGTCATCTTCATCAGTATTTTAACATTATTTAAACCTAATTAGTTAGTTTTAGTAAATTTAATTCATAATTAATCTCGTAATTAACCTTTAATTCGTTCTAATTAATTCGAGACCGTCCTTTATTGTTTTTATGGCCCTTTCATATGTAAATAACCCATTACATCACTTTTACTTGAGTCGAATATCAATAATCGAGCATTAAATTCATCAACGAACATTAACAATATGCAGTTCCTGCTTCACAGCCAGAACTCACCTTAGGAACAGACGCAGTGACCACTGCGCCTCTTCCAAGGGACGCAACTCTGTTGCGCCTGTTCCGGGTTGAGTTCTGTCTTTGAACTCCCATTCTTGCTTTGACCTAATTTATTAGCCTACCTATTAATCAACTATTACCCGTATTATCACCTTTAATCTGTTCGTTAATTTATTTTCTCTTTTCTTTCCTCAAGTTATCCATTTTAAATGTATTTTCGACGTAAATCAATCAAACCAATGTAATTATTGTAATTTTTAATTATTGTATTTTCTCGTATTCTTTATTATCGTTTGTTTGTATGTTTTCACATGTAATCAACATTAAAATCCTACTTCGACCCTATTGTATGCTAAATTACATATTCACCGACTTAGTTAATTCTCACATGTTAGGATTAATTTATTGGATGTTGTATTGCATGCATATATCGACAACATATCAAGTATAGATGATTTTCCCTAATCGTTAGTAGAGGCCGCTATCGAGGCGGGCGGGATTAGGTGTTCAATCAAAAGAGCTTCCTAATACGTACCCTCACCCCTTACTCCAGATCTCTCTGAACATCCGTGTTCATTGGCATCCACGAGAGTCATTCTAGACATAGAATGCTAAGGGTAACGAGTTCTTGGTGTCTATGTCACTACTTTGTGTCTTGACATGACGCGAAGTATTCGAACGGTTTCCAATTTTCCACAATAAATTAGTGGCGACTCCACAAATGCAAACGCTTGTTCCCAAGCGACCCCGTGGGCCCGCGTCCACACCTTCTTGCATATCTCATAGTTGCAAGTGTACTCAAGGGATCAACCGATCACCACCGTTAAACGACAGTAACGTCAAACTCTAGTGAGCCAATCGTTACCGATAAATGTTGATCAGTTGACAATATAATTCCCGTTGTATATTTCTCATTGTTCAACTGCCTAGAACGTTTCTCGCAGATTTACTCCTCAAATAATCATAGCCAAGATGGTTCTCTAACCATCCTTATATGTTTGGAATATGGTTTTTGTGTAACTCATTGCACATAAATCCAATAATTATTTCTAAACACTTATCCTCTCGTATCTATCACTATAGATTCGAATACTAAAGATGGTTTGTATCTCTTCCTAGTCTCCCAATCCCTCCTTTATGGAAGAGAGCATTGACACATCATTCTCAATGAATAATATGTTATCTACATATGAGACATAGAAAACATATCATTATTGCTTCTTGAGTACTAATGGATAGATTATATGGCTATATAGTGACTTTCACAAAGATTCGATTTTTAACTTTTCGTCACTCTCTAAATATACGAAGTATAAGAATAGTGATACATCTTAGCATAATGAATTAATCTAGCAGCGAAAGCAAATGGATTCAATTTCTACATGTTCAATACTTTTGAACTTGTCAATATTCTTATTAAAATAAGCATATTAACTTTACGCTAATATCCATCGAACTGGATATCTTAGAGATGTATTATGCTTATCCTAAGTCTTACATCACTCATAGTGATCAATATGTCATTTACATATAAGACTAATAATACCACCCTACGTACTCCCACTAAACTTCATGTATAAACAAAACTACTCGACAAATCGAGAAATGTTTATCACATGACTAAAACATACCATTCAACTCCTTGACGTCTACTTAAGATTTGTTCTTAAGTTTGCATCCTACCTCAGGATGGTTGCAATTTTAAAAACTCATGCAATATGATTTTAAAACCCAACAGTCAAATAATATTATGAAATCCGAATTTAACAAAGCGTTGCAATTGGTGCAAACCTCTTACCACCAATCAACCAAGTTATGGAAACATCTTAATGTTTATTTCAATTCGGACTTTTGTGGAGTTGAAACTAGATAAAGCATCTTAATAAGTTACAGCAATAATAATATGACTCCTGTCTACTTAGGTTTCGAAGAAATATATACTGATTTTGACCAAGAAGGAACATTTTCCTACGTCTTATGTTCAGTTTGTGGCTCTTGAACATTTTCTCCCACTCTGACTTTAAGAAATAATCCTCTTTTCTTAATAGACAACATCACGAGCCACAAACCCTTCGTTCTCGTGATCATGTAGGAAAAATGAGTACATGTTTACTATCGAAACAAGCTATAACTTAGGTACCATGCCTAACCATATCTCATATGAAATGTATACGATTGCTTCAACTATGTTTTGTTTTAGTGGAAAATTAAATACCAGACAAAATTGTAACAAAACCTACGCCCAACTCTATTGTAAAGATTTGAATCATATCACATAGGATTCTTTCTTTCTCTCTAACACACTCTATCTAATATTATGTGCTTATGAAAATGAACATATGATACCATATCACACTCTATTTGGCGCAAATCAAAGTCATCACTTTATTGTTCCCTACCTTAACAAAGTACTAATACTTTGGTTTTATAATCTCTAAGTTTTGATACTTCATGTAAAGAATTCGTTGAACTTATTCAAAGAATTTCTCTTCTTACCTTATTAAGTGGATACCAAGTATCTACTTAGTTCATTGGTAAAAGAGATGAAGAAGTAATAATAATCTTTTCTGATTGAAATTGTATTCGACCATACACTTCAAAGTGTAAATAGGGCGAATATCTTGCTCTATTCATAATCCTTTTAAGGAAAAATCATGAATTATCTTGCTTTGAATACAAGATCCGCATACACCAATATATTTCTAATCAAATGGTTTGGGACACTAGTCAAAACTAGTTTCTAAATGCGATTTTCAATCAACAATTGAGAAATGATTGGGGTCACGAATTTGAGTCTTGTATATATATGAAATTTATTTTTAGTTTGAATATAATTACCTTGATTTGTATGGTCTAACCATAAACTTAATCGTGGTATGTAAGGGCACAACGCTTGTTTTAATTGCATAATAGAGAAACCCTTTGCGTTTTATACAAAACTAGAATTATATTCTTATTTAGAGTTAGTGTACATCATAACAATTATTGAGGTACATTCCTAAATACAAAACTAAAATGAGTACACTATAACATTTATATGTTCATGGATGAAATGGCAACTACCTCAGTTCCATTCATGTAAATTTCTGAATTTATTCTTGCTAATCGGTTACACGATAATACCAAATATTATGATGAATCCACACAGTTGTATCAAATACTCATGATGTGGTAATTAGTAAGAATGCAATGTCAATGTCAATTTTTGAAGTCATACGACCAACTTCCTTGATCTTTACTTATTTGGAGTTTGTATCTATTTTAGTGTCTAACACTTTCTCTTTTGAGCCTAGTTCTATCCTAAACAATTTAAGATAGGTACTTTCTTCTTATCGCCCTCACCTACTTCTAAGAATTTTTACTTGATGAAGACTTCTCTTCATTTAAATTCCTAGTTTAATCCTTCATAAAGGTTAATTCTATTGTGGTATTTGGTCAATCAAATTTCTAACAAATCAATTTACCAATTTAACATTGTCATGTTCTTAACTACTTAAGTGATTGATGACAAGTGTTAGGTTGAGCAATAAGACTTTTGAACCGGGGATGCATAGAAGATTTTATCAAAACATATTTTGACTAATCATTACTTCTATTCATACTTCTTCATATGAAATCATACATACGTATGTTAGGAATTTACGATGCTAATCCTATATGACATAGGACAATTCCTATGGAGTTCTATGGAATAGAACGATTCCTATGGAGCTAGTCCATGCCCTATTTAAACGGTTCAATAGAGGCTTTTAGAAAGGAGATTCTATTTGTCTTTAGCTATAGTGGTTTAATGGAGACATAAATTAAAATCGAGATGACATCGTAAACGTCTAGGAGCAAAGATATAGAACAAATTTAAACAACAAAATAGTGGGAAAACTAACATTCATCGTAATATTTAAAAACTTTTAGCAAGTTTTAGCATTTATATAATGACCTCCACCCAATTATATAAACGATCCCAAGACCCAAATTCATATTAACTCGGTTGTGAGCCTACATGCCCTCTACATCCTTACTGATATAATTTGGTGGGTTAACTCATTTAAACGATTCTACACTTAGAACTCTCGATCGATGAAATTACATTGAGTTCATCTTTAGCTCGGACCTATTGAGACAACAGTCCCTCTAATACTTCCGTTGAGATCAACCAAATTTCGAAATATAATAATATTTTATTATCCCACTTACCTAACGTTAAAACAAAACACCCCGGTATAGTAAAATACCGTATTGTACCCCTAATGAAATTGGGATTCATGGGTTCCTACTATTTGGTAAGGCTAAGTCTCAATTTTTAGAAATGTGAAGGTCTTGTCAATTTATTATCTATATCTTTTAAGTGAACTAAATAAGTGATCTATCGATAATTATAATTGACAAGGTCGATGATTCGATATAAAAAATATGCATGTGATGTTATGACGATTTGGCATGCATGCATGCAAACATATAAAATAGAACATGTAAAGGAAAAACAATTCCCTAGTAAGGACTTCCTAAAATAGAAAACCTAATTATCTATTAAAAAATCGGAAACCAACTCCTTCGGTTCCTTGAACTTCATGTGAAACGCCTCCCAAGGAAAACACCGTCTTGATCGGAACTCCTTTCCGAATGGCTCTGTGTTTACGAAACTTCGGAATTACAAAATAATAATAAAATACATAGCTATTCCTATTATAAATTTGTAATAAAAATAAATCTATTAAATTACAAAACGGTGATGCGAAATCACATTAAAATTACAACCAAATCGATATTCCCTTACATTACGGGTAATACCGATTAAAAACTAAGGTCATACTAAGACAAATTACATCATTCAAAAAATTACATAAATTTAAATGAAACTCATCCCTAAAATATTCAACAAAAAATATGTATTCAAACATGCAAAATGAAGTGTCAAATCGCCTTAAAAGATTATATCGTATATAGCTTAATTTTTATGGAAATACGTGATATTTAACTTATTTAAAATCACTAATTAATTCTTAAACCGAATTTAAGGCCAATTTAATTATCCTAACTGTCTTAAGACTTAAAAATTAGTCTTCACTAAAAATTTGACAATAATCCAATTTGGTTATACATTGTTCCTCATATTTAACCCTATTTATCGTAACAATTATGAAATAATTCCAAATTTCATTACAATAATCTAAAAATTTGAAATTTAAATTTTTAACATTCTGGAATATTACCATGATTCATAATGTCAAAAAAATGGGTAAAAAAATTTCGAATTAATTTAGAGAAAAATATAGTTGCGATTTATCAATTTTATCAAATAAAATACCTAAAGCATATGAAAATTAATCTACTCAATTTTCCAACTTCACATATGATATGTAGGATATAAATTCAACATAAAATAATTTTCTCATGCCATGAAGTTCGTTTTAGCTATTTTTAGCTTATATAATCTCGATTTATTCCATTTTAACCATTAAAATCATAAATCATGCAACATTAATCACATTAACTTCAAATTTTACATATAATAAGTGATACGTGCATTTTATATAGTCTTTTTAGGCCTCTTTATGCAAGTATTTCTATGCTATTCTCGTAGTTTTATGCTACGAAATACCCCGAATATTCTACTTTGGTTTGTTTTGCTTTATTTGCAGGAATGGACCAGAAAGTAGCAGATTCAAGCCTTTTATCGTCCGTTTTGCATGCATTTGGAGGATGAGTGGATTTGGAGTGGAAATACTGCTCTTATGGGATGCGTAAAGTCATTTCAGAAACTAAATCACCCAGTCAAAGCTGAAATCAACGAAACAAGTAACTGGTTGAGTCTAAGTCATTCGATCGAAAGCTTTTGTGGTCGATTGAGTAGTTTTGGATAGAAGAAGTCTTCGATCGAGTAACATTTATGATCGATCGAAATGCGTATAATTGGAGTTCCTCGATCGAGTAGGTTTTTTACTCGATCGAGAGGTTTTGCCAGGAATTTGTTTGATCGAGTGATTCTAAATTGCTCGATCGAGTGGATTTCTATTGGGCTCGGGCTTTTTCAGTCTTATTTCGTTTTTAGGTCAAATAATTTGTCTTTCCTATAAATAGGAAAGACGGCACTCTTTAAGGGGGACCTCATACATTAATCTTTTCCCTTTCTCTCTGTTGAACGCTGCCTTTCTTCCGGATCTTATTTAGTAATTCTTTCTCTATTCTCTCTTTATTTTGCAATGTTATTTACTTCTTCATCTTCTGCTTTTATTTTATTTATTATTTCCCGCTAATTTCCCTTCTAGGATTTAGGGGTGTCAGTGAACTGATGTTAATTGCTAATTAGGTTACATATCCTTTGTTATCGTTCTGTCTATGTTGTTAATCACTGTCGTTAATTGTGACTAGCTATTTGAATAGATGCATTTAGCTTAATTAATTTTGGTACACCTTAACCTAGACCGGAAGGTTGGAAGGGGTGAGACCCGCAGTGAACAATAGGATGCTTTAGTGAGGGCGGAAGCTAAGCTAATAGTATTTTAGGGCGAATTGAGACCGGAAGGAGATATTTGTTGCCCCTTAGACCGACACATCGACTGATCTTTGACCTTAGCTGCAATTAACTGACATTCATTGATGACCCGACAATCCTAGTTTTCTCTCTCTCTCTCTCTCTCTCTCTCTCTCTCTCTCTCTCTCTCTCTCTCTCTCTCTCTCTCTCTCTCTCTCTCTCTCTCTCTCTCTCTCTTATCTTTAATTCTCTTGCCTTAATATCCCTTAGTTTAGTTCAACCAATTAAAACCCCCAATTGTGACCGTAGACAGACTGGAACTGACAAGTAGATAGTGACCGCCTTCCTGTGGAGATCGACCCTACTTACCGCTGACTTCTGTTAGTAGTACTTAGGTATTTATTTTTGGTACTGAAACGACGGTATCGAATTTTGGCGCCGTTGCCGGGGAGGCAACTACTTTATTTGCTTGTTTATTTTTGTCTGTCCTTAGCCTCAAGAGATTTATCCCTTGAGGCTGTTCTCATCTTTTTCTTTAGTGTTGTTTTGATAGGTCCTACATGTCCTACGTAGACAGTTCTAGGTAAAAGATCGTCAAAGGGAATGCTTGAGTACCTTTGATCTTCCACCTATGTTCCATCCTATGGCGCATCAGGTGGTTTACTGTAAGAGATGTGGTGCTGCTGGGCACAATGCCGCTATTTGCTTAGCTGGGAACGATGAGGTCTATGATTTTAAGCAACGTAGACAATCTAGCCATTCCGCTGCAATTGTGCCGCCACATCCACTTTATCAACAAGGCTATCAAAAGCCTTCTTTTATTTGGCCACCACAACAACAAGTTCCTCCTCTTGATAAACAGAAAAAAGCCGTTGCTGAGTTGAAATCTTTGATTAAGACACTTGCACTCCGACTGCAAGAAGACGATGGACATAAAGAAGCTCAACTCATTAAGCTGGAGTCTCAAATAGCTCAGCTAGGTGCTGAGTCGGACATTAGGCAACCAGAGAAGGTATGCGATACCTACACCGAGAGTGGTCTTTCACATGAAGGACCCGAGTTGCCTAGCGCTACTGATGATTTGTATGACTCGGAATATGAAGATCTATTTGAAAACGAAGCATTACTGGAAGATTTTTGCGCTGTACATCAACAAGTACTCGATCGAACTGGTTATAGTGTTCGATCGAGAGGAATATCTGAGAAAGTGTTCGATCGAGTAGAACAAACCACTCGATCGAATAGCTGTTATGAGGAAGATCTCGATCGAGCAGATCATGTTGTTCGATCGAGCAATATTCAAGAGGAAAGCTTTTGATCGAGTATTATCTCTACTCGATCGACCACATTGGCCATGGAGCGTAATGATATGTCACTTTGGTCCGTTTTGGATGACGATATAGACGAAGACAATGGTTATGGTGAGTCCCTCATTTTCAAAGCCGAGCTGGATGCATTGGAGGCTGCGATTTACGGGACCGTATTTACAAAGGAAGAGAATGAGAAGACAGCTGAGTCACTGATTGCTCCTAGCACGGAAGAGGTAATACATTCTTTTATCAATGATTCCGACTTTGAGAGCAACCAGACTGAGGTAGTTTACGATAATTTTATTATTGTTGGTATTACTAATACGCTATCTCATATGACTCCTACTTTTTTTTTCGATGCTCGACCCCCTCCCGGCTGGACAAACAATTTAACAATTTTTCACCGTTCTTGTCATCCGAAATTCGTTAAACTGAAACGGTACCTTAGTTTATTTTTAAGTGCTCCTGAGCTCCTTTATTCGTGGACAAATTTGGGAGCTGTCATAGGAAATTTGTTAGGCTTAAACGATTGTACATGTTAATTTCCTATGACACTATTATACTATGGTGCTACTTACAGTTTTGCGTAGCACATGCGCATCTATTTGATCAATTGTTGCGTGCTTTGAGCTGTTTTGACCAGGCTAAATTAGAGAGGCTCAATGAAGAAAAGGGTCGAGCTGGGACCCGTCTGAAACTAGCGCTACCCGGGAGGCAACCCGGAGATTTAATTTTTACTTGTTTTTCAAACATTTTAGCTGTGTGTGTAATAATTGGTTTTTAAACCATAGACTGGATCAGTTAAGCTTGTTTTGTTAGTTTCGCGGGCTGTTTTGTTGCGTCTTTACAGGATTCTATTATGGACGGCTCGATCGAGTACTTTATATACTCGATCGAGCCCTTTTGCTGCTGATTTCACTCTATCGAACATGTATTCTTCTCGATCGAGTGCCTGCCAAAGAGGATCTTTCGATCGAGCACCCTTTTCCTCGATCGAACTGTTTTGGATGCCCAAGTCACTCGATCGATTATTCTGTCACCTCGATCGAGTGCTTTTGACTTGGATTCGCTTCTTGTGACGCTGTTCTAGAGCTATTAGTGACCTCCCATGTTGATGGCTGGTTTGGGGAGGTCCCTACTTCGCGTAATCTTGTAAGTTTTCCGCATCTCCACTCTCTTATTTTCAGTTTGCATTTCATTTCCCTATTTTTGAGTACAATGAGGGCATTGTACGATTTGGTTTGGAGAAGTTATGCATCTATATATGTGTCTGCATGTATTTTTATTGCATTCCTGTTATCACGTTTAATTTTCGTATACATTGTTCTTTATTTTAGTTTTAAAAAAAAACAACGAAAAATCAAAACAATTATATGTTTACTTTAGCATATAGGTTGAGTCGGAATGGTAGATTGCGATGATGAAATTGCACTACTTTTTGCCCTTTTACTTAAGCCTTGTAAAAATTAATATCTTTTAGCTTTGTCTTATTGCATAATCTACGAGTTAATGTTAAAATTTAGCTGAACGAATAGACTTGACCTGAAAATTTTGGCAAGCTACTTATAATTTCTAAGTTTTAGAGCCGTATAAGCTGGTGTCATTTATGACCAGTTTCATGTAGGATTGTGAGTAGTACTCCTTGCATAACATGTTCATTAATTTGCACGTATATGAAATTCAATTGCTTATTGCCTACATACATTCGGGTTAGTGGTTGGTGTCACATGCAGGGAGGTGCTTACAATTTCCCATTTATTTCATTTTTACCCATTAAACTCCACATTAGCCAAAATTTCCTTTTGACCCTTAACTACATCCAAATTTAGCTTGCCTTGCCAAGCTAGTTTAGTGTATGTTTTTGCGGTATATAATTTATCGTGCCAAGTTTGGTTTGTATTGTATTGATCTGGAGCTGGTAATTTATGAGGGAGAAGGAGGATCAAATGAGAAAAAAAAGAAGAAGAAAAAAAAAGAATTCGAAAAAATAGAAAAAGAAAAAAAAGGAAACCATGAAAAGAGAAGAAAAAGAAAGAAAAAATGTTTGTTTATAGACGGTTTTCGCTCCTATGCTTTATTTATATCTTATGAGGAGTATGCTTTGGTTGAGTGAGTTGTCTGTGCCAAAATAAAGGCACTTGTGCTTAGTTTTGGATGGATTAAGAATCGGATGTTGTCACTTGGTTTGATTAGGTTGCTAGCTTGACTATTAGCCTCCACATTTCCATAAATGTTTTTCCTTTTCTTACTCATTGCCTCACTTTACCATAGTTTTGTAAGCCCTCGGCTGTGACAGGACCTTGTTTGGTTGGAATGTCTGTATGGTGATTAGAATTGTCTATCATATTAGTTGCATGCATGTTTATGTGGGTCGTAGTTTAGGTGAGCGACTATATTCTTTTCTCTTACATTTAATTGCTTACCCTTTGCTTCATGAGAGAAGAGTGACCCGAGAGAGTCCATCATTAAAGGTCTTGCAAGGTCGACGGTTCAGCCTTATTATAAACATCTTACAACTCGTTTGCATTTGACTGTTTTGCTATAAGTGTTATTTTGCTGCATTAAATCGGTCTAAGTGGGCATTTGTAGCTAGCTCTGAGTTTTCATATCCGTTCCTTAGTTTGCATTTAGTTTACTCGAGGACGAGTAAAGGTTTGGTTTGAGGAGATTTGATACGTGCATTTTATATAGTCTTTTTAGGCCTCTTTATGCACGTATTTCTATGCTATTCTCGTAGTTTTATGCTACGAAATGCCCCGAATATTCTACTTTGGTTTGTTTTGCTTTATTTGCAGGAATGGACCAGAAAGTAGCAGATTCAAGCCTTTTATCGTCCGTTTTGCATGCATTTGGAGGATGAGTGGATTTGGAGCGGAAATAGACCTGGCAAAACCCGGCTCGACTCGACAAAACCGATCCGAATCGCCCGATATCGGACCCGTCTGACACCCGAAAATACAAGAAAATCATAACACCTGAAACCGACCCAGCCCGATTTGACATAACCCGATTCTTAATAACATCCGATAACAGATATAACCCGAACCTGACAATACCGAAACCGATTAAACCCGATAAAGAAAAAACCCGACCCGAGTAAGACTCGATTAATCGATAGTGTTTGATATTTGTGATTTGTTAACTAACGTTTGGGAATTGCTATTTACAACATGCGAACTTTGAATTTATATTGATACTCTTGGACTATGTACAGTGGAAGCATAGAGTTATGGAGCATGATAACTTTAATTGGCAATTTCTTAATTTCAAAACTTCTACTAAACGTGTGTAAGTGTGGGCAAAAGCCACAACTCCCCACTATGCCACATAGAAAATGGAAAATATTGTTGATTTAATCTTATTTTTCACATTGTCCACGATTTTGTAAACAAAATTTGGGTAATTGACAATAATAAATTACTATTACTTAGAGGCGGCAAACAATGACACGACACGAAAACACGACATGAACCCGACACGGAGTTAATGGGTTTGGATTGAGCCTTAATGACCCAATTATGTAAGTGAGTCGACACGAACACGACACGAGATTTAATTAGGTTGGATTTGGGTTGAGCTCTCTAAACACGAACCCGACACGAATGACCTATTTACTAAATTAATCATAATTTTTCTTGATTTTTCTTCGCATAAATATACTTACACTTTCAAAATATAGACAAAATACGAAAACACGACACGAACCCGACACGAAATTAATGGGTTAGGGTTGAGGCTTGATGACCCATTTATGTAAGTGGGTCGACACGAACACGACACGAAATTTAATTGGGTCGGGTTTGGGTTGAAGGGTTCGTGACCCGTTTACATGTGACACGAACACGAACTCATGTAAGACATTTACACATATTATGTAAGGATTTGTTTTACATTGTTATATACTCCTTATGTCCCAGTAAATAGTTTACACTTATTTTATTTGAGAGGAAAATAAAGCAAATGTAAACTATTGACTGAGACGGAGGGAATTAAACACTAACTGAAAATAAATTAATACACCTCTTAGCTATTTTTAGCTTTATTTGTTATTTCAGTTAGTTTATTTGACTAAGGTCTTATTCTTTAACTTAAATAGATACGGAGTATGAGTGAGCTGCATAGCCTGCATTGAACTGAAATGAACTAAACTGAGTTAAACTAAATTTACTATAGCTGAACTTAGTGAATTGAACTTAAATGAACTAAACATGGCTAAACTGGATTAAAGGTAGTTGAACTAAATTAAATTAAATTGAATTGAGCTAAACTCAAGTAAATTGAAATTAATAAAGCTAAACTTAACTGACTTGAAATAAACTTAATTAGATAAGAGTATAAATTTTCATTTAGCTTAACTAAACTTAATATAATTAAGCTTAAGTTACTTAAATTAATTTAATAACTTAAATTTAACTTAAATAAACTTAACAAATTTTTCAGATTCATTTTCTTGTTCCATCACAGTTTAAGCTAAAGTTAGCAAACATAAAACTATTAGCTCATTCTCCATCTTATTTTATCACAAATTAATTTGATCATTCATAATTAAATAAGGAAATCGAATGAACCTTCAAAATTGGGTAAATTTTGGTTTGGGTCAATTCAAATACGAGTTAATTCGAGTTAGATTAATTTGAATTTTCTTGAATTTAGGTTTAAATGATTTTGTTGGGGAGTTATTTCAAATTCGAGTCAAATATATTTGGCCACCCGTCCTTATATTAATTAGTTATCTTTGATTTTCATATTTTTAATTCAAATCTTATCGTAAGTCTTATATCTGAATAATTGATAAAACAAAATTACATTAAAACTTTATTTTATAATTATTTCACATTCAATATTATATAAATGAATGTGTTCATAAATCATAATCGTTAGTTTTTAGTTAGTCTTAAGTGAAAATTTTGAATTCAATTTCATTATATTTTTATTAGTATTTATTTATGTATAATATCGCATAATATTAAAGAAACCTGAAAAAGGGGATTAATTGTGAGTTATGACCCGTTATAACCCGATAAGAACCGGTATTAAAACTTTTTGACTCGCTATGAACTGTTAAAAGGATAGTTATCGGATTAATCTGACCCTTCTCAACCGTCACCCGATTAAGTATTCCCCATGCCAACCCGATATCTGAAGCAAGTCATAACCTGAAATAATCCGACCGAACCCGATCCGGCCCACAAATGTAAATGACTCGAATCGACCCGACATTATGATAACCCGAACCTGAAACCACCCGACTCGAATCCGACTCGACCCACCCGATTGCCACCTCTAAGCGGAAATACTGCTGTTATGGGATGCGTAAAGTCATTTCGGAAGCTAAATCACCCAGTCAAAGCTGAAATCAACAAAACAAGTAACTGGTTGAGTCCAAGTCATTCGATCGAAAGCTTTTGTGGTCGATCGAGTAGTTTTGGATAGAACAAGTCTTCGATCGAGTAACATTTATGTTCGATCGAAATGCGTATAATTGGAGTTCCTCGATCGAGTAGGTTTTTTACTCGATCGAGAGGTTTTGCCAGGAATTTGTTTGATCGAGTGATTCTAAATTGCTCGATCGAGTGGATTTCTATTGGGCTCAGGCTTTTTCAGTCTTATTTCGTTTTTTGGTCAAATATTTTGTCTTTCCTATAAATAGGAAAGCGACAGACACTTTAAGGGGGGCCTCATACATTAATCTTTTCCCTTTTTCTCTGTTGAACACTGCCTTTCTTCCGGATTTTATTTAGTAATTCTTTCTCTATTCTCTCTTTATTTTGCAATGTTATTTACTTCTTCATCTTCTGCTTTTATTTTATTTATTATTGTTGGAATATGTGTCCTCCGACAATAATGCGATCACGACTGTTGATCATGATGATCACATGTTTAAATCTCATTATAAAGAATACAACTGGGAAGTAATTTTTACTGTCAACTGGTCAACATATATCGGTAATGATTGGCTGACTAGAGTTTGACATTACTGTCGTGCGACGGTGGTGATCAGTTGACCCCCTAGGTCATACCTATAGGGCAACACTCTTAATTGATCATTTAATTAATCGTATAACGTTACGAGTTAATTAAATTACTTGAAAATTGACGGACGCTTTTGGAGGAAAAATTTACGTATCACATTGAAATTTGATTAAATGAGATACGGTCTGAGTAATCGAATTGTATCATTACTCAGATAAAATTATTGTTTAAGGAAACAATTAAATTTGAATGAATTATTATAAATACAATTTATTGTTATTTATAATTGGAGAAATATTTTGGTACAAGTAATTATGAATTACTAAGTCGATTTTTGTATATGACGTATTTTATTAATACGTTGATTTTTAATATGTTAAAAATACATAACAAATTTATGTAACACATGACATGTGACATATTGACAAATTTGACAAAAATAAAATGGGTTCCATTTTATGAAGGTACCGAAATTAGGGGAGGATTAGGCTAAATATTGTGTTGTTTAAATTAGTGGAGAACATAATCATTCACTAATAGCCTAGCCATGCAACCCTAGTTTGCATTGTGAAGATAAACAAAGGCATGCATTGGCTCCCTTTGCCCCTTCTTCCCACCGGTTTTTGAGATGAAAAACCATTTTGGTTTTTCATCTTATTTTACCTAATAATACACTAAAAATGTAGTTAGTGCTAATTCATTCTTTACTCATCCAAAATAAGAATTCTAGAGAGATAAAAATCTCCCTTCTTCTTCCTCCCAAAACCGAAAATATTAAGTGTCTTGTAATATTTTTGGGTCATTTTTTCTACAAGATTAATATTGTACTAGTATCTATAATATTATTAATTAAGAGTAAGCTTTGGGTATAAATCCTTGGGAGAGATCCTACACTTGGGTCTTTGTTCATCCAAAAGGAAAGCTCAAGAATAAGAGAGAAAGGTGATCTCTCTTGTGCCCATTTGAACCGAAAATCCAATGTAAGAATGGATGTTTCTTCCTTTTTATTTATTTGTTTGCATGCATAAGATCATTAGTTAATTTTATGACAAATTAAATTAAAACATATATGAGTATGTAAGTATATATAGATCTTCTTTTCCTTCAATCGGTATCAAGAGCCATGGTTGTTTGCATGCAAATCGGTTAAAAGTTTTTCCGAGTTATAAGAATAACATATAAAACTTGAATAATTTGTGTTATTATGAGATATCACGAAATTAATTTATGCATGTTAAATTTATGGTCCTAAAATGTTTTTAGGATATTTTGGTTAATTTACGGATTTTTATTGTTCATATTATACTATAATGGCATTTAAATATGATTTTATGAGTAAAAATGTCATTTTCAGTCTAAAATTAGCTATACTTCGAATTTTCCAGTGATTTTTGGATATGTTGTCACATATATTATTTTGAGATAATCTGTAAATTTTCATAATTTTTGGACTTCTTATGCTCGAAAAATGGATTTTTCATTATTAAATTCGGATTTAGGTGAAAAATAGGTTAATACGAGATAAATTTCGAATCTGGTCATAGAAATTTAGTATGTTGTCACATGCAATTTTACAAGATGTGTGTAAAATGATGGGCTATAGTGAAGTCTTTTTGCATGATTTATGGATTTTTGAAGAAAAATAGCATAAATAGTGACATTATTAGTGAAAAATTAATAAAACATAATCTATGACTAAGGAAAAACATTATATGTTGCATTTTATTATCGTTTTCAGATCTAAAATTGAAAAGTTGATGTATATAATTTTTCACATGTTTTTATGATTATTTTGTTAAAAACCGATAAACCGCAACATTGTTTTTCCGGAAAAATTTTGAAATTTTTAACCTAAGTTTTTGAACATTATGAGTGTCGTGGTATTTTTTTCCAGAATGTTCATGAGTTTAAAATTTCAAATTTTGAATTTATTTGAAATTTTGTGATTTATTTGAAGTTTATAGCTTATTTTTGTAATTTTTAAGTCCATTAATGAACAAATTTTAGAAATATGAGTTAATTATGGTCAAATAATTAGTGAAGACTAAATTTTGAGTCCTAAGAGGTTAGGGTAATTAACTTATGCATAAATATGAATTTATGTATTTTTTGTCATTATAAAATGTTGAAATCACGCAAATCCGTAAAAACCGAGTAATATACGATATTGGCTAATTAAAGGCGATTTAGCATAAAATTGGGCATGTTCATACATATTATAATGCTGCATTTTCTTTATGATTGTCATAATTTTAATTTATGTAATTTTGAATTATGTAATTTTTACTTAGTATGGCCTTAGATTTTAATTGGTATTACCCGAAATGTATGGGAATATCGATTCGGTTGTAATTTTATTGTGATCTCGTATCACCGTTTTGTAATTTAATAGATTTATTTTATTTTAGTTACAAATGTATAATATGAAATTATGTAATTTGCTATGTAATTTAATTTATCTCGGAGTTCCCCAAGACGGATTTCTTCAAGATGGCGATACATAAAGACGGTGTTACCTCGAGATGCGTGCCACAACCGAAGTTCAAGGGACCAATGGAGTTGGTTTCCAAATATGTAATAGTTAAATAGTTTTTCTATTTTAGGAAAGGCCATACTAGGATTTATTTTATGCTTGCATTTTATTTTTATGTCACATGCATCGCTAAATCGCCATAACTAAAACATGCATCTTCTTTCATCGAGTTTATCGACCGTGTCAATTAAAATTATCGTAGTTCATCGCTTTAGTTCACTTAAAACGTGATAGATAATAAATTGACATGACCTCTCACTAAAACAATTAATTGAGACATAGCCTTACCAAATAGTAGAAACCATGAAAACCTATTTCGCGAGGGAGTGCACTCGGCCACACCGGGGTACAAACCTTGTTACGTAGGGGAAATGGGTGATGAATGTATATCCACCGAATTCATGTTGATGAGGGATGTATCGGCCACACCGTGCCCAAGTTAATGTGGGTTTGGATCATGGACACATTTATTCGAAATTTGGATTGAACTCAACAAAAGTTTTTGATAAGGGATGTATCGGCCACACCGTGCCCTTGTCAGATGTGTTTTGGGCTAAAGATAATTGTTAATGTAATATTATCGACCAAGAGTTCTAAAAGTAGAATCGATTAAAACGTTAATCCACCGAGTTATATTAATAAGGGATGTATCAGCCACACCGTGCCCAAGTTAATATGGATTTGGGTCTTGGAATCATTTATCTAGTTGAGTAGAGGTCACTAGAAAAATTCATAAAACTTGTTTAAATCATAATTTTTACGAGTATTATTGTTAAAACGACATTTGTTTTACTCCTTCTATTTTGTTTTGTAGACCACTTCTTTTTCCTCATAACAAATGGCAACACCAACCCCTAACGCCACGCCTCTCGCTAATACATCTTGGCTCCGATCCTTTATGGATCGATGTAAACTTGAAAAGAATGGGTCAAATTTCTCCGATTGGGATGCCCAACTCAAATTAGCCGCCCAAGGTGACGACAAGCTTCGTTACCTTACCGAGGCCTCTCCACCCGAACCTACTACTAGGTCGACCGCCGCCACTAGGGAAGCATATGAGGCTTACCAAAAGGAGTCCACCGCAATGAAAAATGTCTTGATATTTGCGATGGAGGCGGATCTCCAAAGGAGAGCCTTCAAGATGGGCAATGCAAATGAGATTTACTCCAAGCTTGTGACAATGTTTTCACAAACTCCGCGGATCGTCCAATATGAGGCGGCCGCGGCATTCTTTGATCTCGACTTCAAAGAGGGCCAAAAGGTTAGCCCTCATGTTCTCAAACTTATGGAGCTTGTCGAGACCTTGAAAATTCAAAAGGTTGAAATCCCCAAAGAACTCATTGTAGATAGGATTCTACACTCCTTGTCCAAAGTCAAAGCGTATGTTCAATTCCGGGTGAATTTTAACATGCAAGATAAGGATGTGTCTCTTGAAGAATTGCACAAGTTACTTGTGCAAGCCGAGAGGGACATGGGGTTAAATGTGAACCCACCAAAAGATGTGCTTAACATAAGCACTAAGAGTAAGGGGAAGTTCAAGAAGAATGGGAGGAAGGGTAAGAAGCAAGCTCCCACTTTCACCAAAGCTAAGACTTGTGAAGCTTGCACTTCAAAGATCAAGAAGGGTCCTCTTGATAAATGCCATTATTGTAATGGTATGGGACATTGGAAAAGAAATTGTCCCAAATACCTTGGTGATATTAAGGCTGGAAAGATCACTCCAGTAGGTAAATGACTATCCTTTCTTTTATGTTTCTAATTCAACTATGGTATTATGATACAAAGTTGTGATAATGTATCTCCCTTTTTATTGTAAATAGGGCCTCCACCAAGCAAAGACAAGGGAAAGGAAAAGCAAGCATGAGAAACCATCAAGAAGCTAGGGATAGCTTTCACGGAGCTTTGCTTTTCATTGTCTTATTTTAAATTATGTTTTGGATTTTAGAACGTTAAGTTTCCGTGTTTGACATGGAAAGGTATTTTGGATAATGGGTTGTATTTTGGATAATGGTGACTTGGTTTGCAACCCAAGTCACCCGTTTTATCATTTTTTCCTTTTGTTCTAAAATTCATGTTTAAATGCTTGTTCTTAGAAACATATAACTTAAAGTGATCTAATAGAAAAATATAATGACGGGTTTCATTATATGTCCACATGCTTAAGGCTTGTGTATGATCATTTATAAAGTGATTTTGAGTCTATGAACTCTATCAAAAGAATGTCAATCACCAAGTACAATTACGAAATCTATAACTATTAGTCTATCTATGAGATAGTTCACCTTATACTTCAACATCATTTAATATTTGTGTCTCATATGCTATCTTTGAATCTATAGTGTATTTATTCTAAAGATAGAGTGGGAGAAAAATGAGGACACAACACACAAGGCAAGATAAAATTGTGTACTTGTGTAAATGAAGATCTACGCAAGAGAGAATGATTCGAATGAAGGTATATCTATTTATATAGTATACCGAGTAGATGAGATCTATGGTCTCAAGTAAGTTATATATGACAAAAGAGACCAAGTGAAGTAATCGAAAGAACATATTCTTAAGATAACTACACGAGGAGACCAAAAGAAAGTTTTGGAACAAAATGACTAATGTAAAGTCTTAACAAGAGTTTTGACTAAGTTTATGAAAATTTTGAACAATAGTTTCAACCTTGTGATTTACTTAAGAGCCTAAATGAATCAAAGTAACATACTAGTTATGATCGAGTTGCAAAGATTGATATACCGATATCTTTGGTAGCCAAGTCTTAACCACGCAGATGTCATTACTTAACCTCATTATGAAATGGTTAAACCTCCTTCCGAAAGGGTATTTCGAAGGACGTGTTCTAGATATTATTTATATTTGAAATAATGACATCGCTACACATCATTATGATATGTGTGAGTTAGAAATTAAAATCTTTTTCCATAAGGTTAAGATAAGACCACTTCAAAATAGGCATTTTGAAAGGATATGATGGGAACATATATGGTTTTATCTTAATAACTTGGCAATGCAATTTATATTTCAATTCTTGAAAAGTTTCGATTGAGAAGTCGATTTTGAAATATGTGGAATTGAGTGGGAGTTAGGAAATTATCATGTGAAGACATGGAATTTAGTGGGAGCTATCATCCTTTGAATGTTTAAAACTCATCACTCATTGAAGAATGACGAGCTAATACCTTCCTTCATAGAGGAAGATTTGAGTTTTCAATTCTGGATGAAAATGGACTATGATGAATCCAATTACATCAAGGGATGTTGGATAAGTATTGGGAGATACACATCGAATCAACATAAACATAGGTTATTCATCTAAATGAAATGGAATTGCCATTAGCAGTCATGGTCGTTCCTTGAACCTAAATATAGTTGATGACATGATTAAAAGTTACTAATGTTTCCGCCATTAGAATAATCATGCACATGTCCAATGGTGAATCATATGCATAAGAGCATGATTATTCATTGGTAAGCCACAATAGAAACGTCATGAATTCTCGAGTAGAATCCGATGAGCGATTTCGGTGTTTGTCAGAATGCTCTTATATGTGTCAAGAGGTTGCGCATATTAATGAAAATACGAGCACATGTAAGGATTTATGAGAATCCTAAATCTTTCAAGCTAGAAAGAGAAATAAGAAGTTTTGGAAAGATACTTAGTTAGAGAATAAGTTACTCAAAACTAATGTTTCCTAATATACTAGGACTTGTGAGGAGTGCTAGACCAATCGTCTTGGCAAATTGTTGTAAGACTCTACAAAACATATACCTAGTGCATTGTGTGTGGATGGAGTACTTGATCAGTACAAGTTATATCATTCATCACAAATTCGTTCGTTATGTGATAATCGATAAGGAAGTTCTTTCAAGTTAAAGAATTGAAACCAAGGTCGGGAACCTTGATGTGTACTTGGTAAGATTCATGCTATGAGAGAGAACATGAATGTAAAGGAAAATGCAAGTGTAAGAAGTTTGAACACATGGACACATGGCATGTTAAACTTCTATTGCAATCAATAAGTGTTTACACTTACGATATACATCACAAGGTTGTAATATGATATTGACTACCCGAGTGTGATGTCGACATTTGTCGTTTGAGTTATTATTAACTCACCTTATACTTTGTTACATCCAAACGGGTTGTGGAGACAATTGAACCCCGTTAAAGTGAACACGGATTAACATTGTATTTGCCCATAGTTACTTACATGAGGTGACGTCTCGAAGTGACTAGAGTGTGATGCGATGGATGGCAAGTTCAAGTGCCATAGAGTCATATGAGAATGACTAGTCGATCACATAGGCAGACTGTTAGGAACATTTTGTCGAGCCTTATGACCGCTTATAGAGTTCTGGCAAATTTATATAGCCTGGTCGTGGCGAGAGCTGCTATAGTATTCAAATGAGTCGATTCTTTTGACTAAAGACTATTCGCCTAAGATGGCACGATTTCAGAATAACTTTGATTTATGTTACTACGACCTTCGTAAATGGGGTCAAATGGGCATATTTTGGGTTATGATGGTGTGGCTAGTCGAAGGGAATGAGTGCGATAGGAATTGTCCACCCCTAGTCGGGGTTATAACAATATCTCGGGGCCACTCGAGGAGTAATGAACCGGAAATGCGTGGCCACGCTCGGAAGGTATCTATGATAGATAAATCCGGTCAATCAGTTATTCTCCAGATCGAGGAAACCACTCTCGATATGATCACTTGCAAGTACGACCTGAAAGACACCTTGCATTGAGTGGGAGATAGTAATAGGACAAGAGAATTGGTGACGCACACTTGTCGAGGACAAGTGGGAGATTGTTGGAATATGTGTCCTCCGACAATAATGCGATCACGACTGTTGATCATGATGATCACATGTTTAAATCTCATTATAAAGAATACAATTGGGAAGTAATTTTTTTGTCAACGTGGTCAACATATATCGGTAATGATTGGTGACTAGAGATTGACATTTACGTCGTGCGACGGTGGTGATCGATTGACCCCCTAGGTCATACCTATAGGGCAACACTCTTAATTGATCATTTAATTAATCGTATAACGTTACGAGTTAATTAAATTACTTGAAAATTGACGGACGATTTTGGAGGAAAAATTTACGTATCACATTGAAATTTGAAAAAAAGAGATACGGTCTGAGTAATCGAATTGTATCATTACTCAGATGAAATTATTGTTTAAGGAAACAATTAAATTTGAATGAATTATTATAAATACAATTTATTGTTATTTATAATTGGAGAAATATTTTGGTACAAGTAATTATGAATTACTAAGTCGATTTTTGTATATGACGTATTTTATTAATACGTTGATTTTTAATATGTTAAAAATACATAACAAATTTATGTAACACATGACATGTGACATATTGACAAATTTGACAAAAATAAAATGGGTTCCATTTTATGAAGGTACCGAAATTAGGGGAGGATTAGGCTAAATATTGTGTTGTTTAAATTAGTGGAGAACATAATCATTCACTAATAGCCTAGCCATGCAACCCTAGTTTGCATTGTGAAGATAAACAAAGGCATGCATTGGCTCCCTTTGCCCCTTCTTCCCACCGGTTTTTGAGATGAAATACCATTTTGGTTTTTCATCTTATTTTACCTAATAATACACTAAAAATGTAGTTAGTGCTAATTCATTCTTTACTCATCCAAAATAAGAATTCTAGAGAGATAAAAAGCTCCCTTCTTCTTTCTCCCAAAACCGAAAATATTAAGTGTCTTATAATATTTTTGGGTCATTTTTTCTACAAGATTAATATTGTACTAGTATCTATAATATTAATTTTAATTAAGAGTAAGCTTTGGGTATAAATCCTTGGGAGAGATCCTACACTTGGGTCTTTGTTCATCCAAAAGAAAAGCTCAAGAACAAGAGAGAAAGGTGATCTCTCTTGTGCCCATTTGAACCGAAAATCCAATGTAAGAATGGATGTTTCTTCCTTTTTATTTATTTGTTTGCATGCATAAGATCATTAGTTAATTTTATGATAAATTAAATTAAAACATATATGAGTATGTAAGTATATATAGATCTTCTTTTCCTTCAATTATGTCCCGCTAATTTCCCTACTAGGATTTAGGGGAGTCAGTGAACTGATGTTAATTGCTAATTAGGTTACAGATCCTTTGTTATCATTCTGTCTATGTTGTTAATCACTGCCGTTAATTGTGACTAGCTATTTGAATAGATGCATTTAGCTTAATTAATTTTGGTAAACCTTAACCTAGACCGGAAGGTTGGAAGGGGTGGGACCCGCAGTGAACAATAGGATGCTTTAGTGAGGGCGGAAGCTAAGCTAATAGTATTTTAGGGCGAATTGAGACCGGAAGGAGATATTCGTTGCCCCTTAGACCGACACATCGACTGATCTGTGACCTTAGCTGCAATTAACTGACATTCATTGATGATCCGACAATCCTAGTTTTTTTTTTTTTTTTCTCTCTCTCTTTCTCTCTCTCTCTCTCTCTCTCTCTCTCTCTCTCTCTCTCTCTCCCTTTCTCTTGTTAATCCCTCTTATCTTTAATTGTCTTGCCTTAATCTCCCTTAGTTTAGTTCAACCAATTAAAACCCCCAATTGTGACCATAGACAGACTAGAACTGACAAGTAAATAGTGACCGCCTCCCTGTGTAGATCGACCCTACTTACCGCTGACTTCTGTTAGTAGTACTTAGGTATTTATTTTTGGTACTGAAACGACGGTATCAATAAGTAAAATATTCATGTGAGATCATATTAAAATTTCATGGTCAGAATCGAATTTTAACTATTTTTAGTTAATAAACCACCATTTTACTCACTAAAATGTTATTATTATACTAAAAATCATAAAAATGAGCAATAAACTTCCATAAATCATCTTACCTAAAAAATTTTAGGACCAGAATGTATACATGCATCAAAAATTTCGTGCATATCTCATACATTACTACAAATCCAGGCAACTACAACGCCCCTTTAACAACGCTTATTCACGAAAATCACCACAAGACGTTGCATATGTTGTTTATATGTTTTATTATGAATTGTATTTGTATGGAAGGACCATGATATCGCGTGGCTTATGTGGTTTTATATGAGTTAGGTTACGGGGACGTAACCTTCTTTTATGGGGATAAAATGTGACAACCCGAGTTTACTCAAGTTTATATGAATTAGCATAGATTTTACTAGTTATGCATATGAGTTATATTATGAGTATGAGTTATATTATGTTCATTATATGTGATGTTAGGCGTCGTTGGTTGTAGTTGGTGCGAACTTCGGGGACGAAGTTCTTTTTAAGGAGGGAAGACTGTAATACTCCGTATTTTAGTTGGAGTACTCGGTCGAGTGTGTGTTACTCGGCCGAGTGCACTTGACCGAGTAAACCGGTTCAGCGAGTTCGACGGTTTATTTTATGTTTTGGCCAAAGGGTTTTTGTTTATAATAGTTAAGTGCTTTCTAAAATCATTTTAACATTTCTAAAACTATTTCTAAACCTAGAGAGAGGGAGAGGAAGAGGATTTGTCGAGCCTTTCATTTGCTTGAAGATTTCTCATCGATTTCAACCTAATTTGATTTCCCTGTTTGTAAGTCGATTTCATTCAATTGTTTATACTGTTTTAAAGTCATTGTCTTCGAAAAGTTTGAGAAGAGAGTCCTATTTATTTGAACTCAAGTTTATGCATATAAAATATCGTAGTTAAATTCCTTATGGTTTTTCCTAGGTGATTTATTTATTAACATGTCGCTGAAAAGTCCGCGAATCTGATTTGGTTGTGAAAAATGATATGAAACCCTAATTTATATGTCGATTCAGTTTTCATAAATCATATTTGTAGAGTCTAGATGACACTAGGATTTCCAATTTCTTAAAAATAATGATTTAAATTCGTTTTATGAATCAATACTTTTTATGCGACGGATTCTGTCAGCTTTTGGAAATCAGTTTGATAACTCTTGATAAGTTTGGAATTTGAGAAAACTTCGTTAGATATAATTTGTAGCTAAGACTCATGATATTCCAGTCCAATTGTCCTTGCATCCATTCGATTTTTCTGGAATTAGTTATGTATTTTATACCGAGTCTGTCATGTGCTGGAAAATCAGGAAAAGTCGTGTTAGTTCTTTAAGTTGATATTCCTACTAAGTTATGATGAGTCTAGGTTATGTGCGTCATTAATTGATTGAGTAGGTGGTAATTATATATAATTATGTTATATAGGTGATGGATATGTGAAGGATCATAGTTGATTGCTTGTGTGTGCTTGGATTGCGAAAAGGTAGGGTTTCCCTACTCAGTACTGTTAATTGATTAAGATTGTGTTTGTTTCATAATTGTTGTTATCTGCTGATCGTCAGAGGATGGGTGTTGTGGTGACGGTGGTAATGTGGTTGTGTTGTGACGTTTATGGTGTTGTGACAGCTGTGATGCTGTGGTATGTGTGATTGTGGTGGAGTCACTTGCGGGAGTGGCTTCACACCCTGGTTCGCCCTCCGTGGAACCCGTCACGGGAGGGGATGTGCACATTAAGGGACAGGGATTGTTAGTCGCTTGTTGATAAGCTGGACTAGGTGGGGATGGGCTGCGGTCACCCACTGGCGGCGAGGATTACCTGTTGCGATGGGTAATCTGGCAGGGCTACACACTTCGGTGCGTAGTCGGTTACTGTGTGAGATCGGGAGACCGGGGATGGAGGATGATCAGCCGGTTGCATTGTTTGTTTGTCTTATATTGATTGAACGGTACTGACCCCGTTGTTGTTGTTTTGTAAAACCTGCAGTGATCCATTCGGGGATGGTGAGCAGACTTGACAGGTATTGCTTTTGGTGAGTTTGGGCGGTCATGGGGAAGTCGTCATCACAAGTTGTAGTATCACAGTTACGAGTCTTAGTTATGATTTTGTGGTTGTTACCAGTTGAATTCATTTTATCGGTTTTGGTTTTGGTTGTTGTAAACATTAATACTTTACAGTACTTCTAATAAATGTGTTTAGGACGGACGCTTTTGATATATACTAACCTCGGGCAACCGAGATGGTAACATCCTTTCATGTTAGGGTGGTCCTGGTAAGGTACTTTGGTATGAAGGGGTGTTACAAAGTGGTATCAGAGCCGAAAATTCTGGCACCTAAAACTAATGAACCCAATGAACTTAGGGAGTCTAAATAAAATGAACCCGGGGAGAGTTGTTTGGAGCTACCGCAAAGACTTGGGAGACGTCCCGAAGTCGCATTATGGCCCTTACGATCTCAAGCCGGTCACATGGGGGGAACCGTTGTGTGTCGAGTCATGTGTGTGAAGTACTTGTGGCATGAGTATTGTGCATGGTTGAATAAATGACGAAGGCAGTGGAACGTGATAGTTGTTGAAAGATGTATCGTAAATTTGTTGATGTTAAACTTTGAGCATGAAATATGATTGGCATGTTAACTGTTTATCATGTGGCTTTCAAAAGGGTAGTGGTACATGACGTATGAACATGATGCTGTTAATGTTTATTTGTTGATAGTAGCATGTGATTAAGGTCATGCATCTATATATATGAATGTCATGTTTAATTTTCATGTGGGTATGATAAAAGTTCAGCTATGTACTGATTTCTTGAAGTATTGAGTTGTTTTTGTTGCCTTATGCATGTTCAAATTGTTTTGGTTTAGAAAATTTGATTTGTATGAAGATCGATTACGGAAGGGTTGTCTTAAAACTGTCATAAGTCGAGTTCTAGAAATGATATTTCTGTTATTCCAAGTTGAGGTGATAGCTTATCTTCTTACGATTCTAACGATAGGTCACACGCCCAAAATGACCAAGTAACGAGTGAGATATGACTGTTTTACGAAAACTGGACGTTGCTGAGAACTGTGCCTATACTCGGCCGAGTAGGACTACTCGGCCGAGTATCTTTCATACTCGACCGAGTAACCCATATTCGGCCGAGCAATCTTTCTGTGATAATCCTGTGCAGCTTCTGGAGTCGTGAACTCGGTCGAGTAGTCTCACTACTCGACCGAGTGTCCTGTACTCGGTAGAGTACGTCATGTACTCGACCGAGTTTGTTTTACGTGACCGAATCTTATGACCAATTGTAATACTTGATGTTAAGTTTGTTACTTTGTGTTTGATAAATGGTTGGTTAAGTGCCTGGGGAAGACATGTACAATAGCATAAATGATTACAAAGAATAAAGCTTGAAAGATGATTTATTTCTCAGATTATGCCTCTTAATTGTTTTGGCTGCTAATTTATACGTGATTAAGTTATGTTATCTAATTTTTTTTTTTATATGTGTTAGTCTCGTGTGTTAGCTTTCATTTGTTGTTGGTTTCATGCCTATACGAGTTACGGATTAAGAAAAACAAATATTTTATTTGAGTGATTTTTGAGTGATTCCAACTCATAAATTTCGACCAACCAAATTGTAAAATTTACCATTTGATATGTGTACATGATTTTTATATGTATACATGATTTTGAGTGATTCCAACTCTCCTAATTAGTAGATTTGAAGAAGTTTCCATATTGATAAACCTCACCTGATATGGATGTGTCATTAATGAATTATGATTTTTGCAAGTTGACCTTGAAACGTGACAAATTGCTGATAACAATATGTTTTGACCCGTCGGTTTGGGAAAATCCTTATAAATTGATTATTTGTGCATTGGATCTAATTTCAACTCTCCCTATTCCGTGACTCTCTGTATTTTCTAAAAGGTATAAAAACTCATGTATTCGTTAAGTTGTTATTTATTGGTGATTCTGGAAGTTATAGCATGCTTTATAGTGCATGTGAATGTGTGTTTGATGATAAGTTTCTAATAAAGGTTATACTATGAATTTCGAAGTCTTAGTTTTTATGTTTTGGCAACATGTTTAGATGACATGAGAAGTAGCTGAACCTATAAGTCTATGTGGAATAAGTGATGACATTGAAAGATTTGGGGGTGTCGTGTCTTATATGTCACTTATTACATAACGATGTCTGCAAATAGCATGAACATGAATGATAACTAGGATTGATTAAGTGGATTGATTGTTTCACATATCATAGATAGTAACAAGTGTGATTACGTGCAAGTAAATTGTGGTTACCTAAGTTAACGAGTCTGGTCGAGTCAAATATGTTACATGGTTGATTATTATATTATCTGCATGAATATGGGATAGAACACAATAGGTGTTAAATGAATCGTTGTAGAATGAGGTAATTCATATAATAGTCCATGAGTAATGTACGATGAGTTAATGGTGTTAGTCATTATCATGTAAATTGGAGTAGACATACAAATAAGAAGCTAATATGTTGAAATAGAAGTATTAAGTGATTTATTTGTATAAGATTAGACTAACATGTCTAGTGATATGACAATATATGGTTGACGGTGCAAATAGATGGTTTATGTGATGATGTAAGCAACTGAATGATAGTTAATTGATGGTAATATATTGGTGTTGAAGTGTGCACTTTCTTTTAATTTTGTGATCCACATAAGTTGACATAGAACATGTTATTAATCATGATGCAAATGATGATTGTCTTAGTATGTACTGTGCTTGTAAACAAGTGTGTAATAATAATTCGAACATGTGCGGGTACCGAGTTTGAGCATGAGGTGGAATTACGGGTTATACATGTATAATTGATTCATGTGCATATTTTAATTTATTTGCCAAGTAGTACTAATGTGGATACAAATTTGTGCGTAATAGCGAGAATTAGCAACTTATATTATGTATGTACAACTTACTGGAAGTAATAAGCATGAGTAACGATAAGATGACTTTTGTTGTTTACATCCCTTGTACATTCTTGATAATTGCGATGAAATTGGTAACTCTGCCGGAAAGCATGATTAGTAACATAATAATTAAGTCAAGCATGTTCGGTTAGTTGAACTAGTATAACATTGATATGTAATTAAAGGTTGTGTTATTTCATGTGTTTATTGTTCGATTATATGTGCATAAATAGTGATTTAGTCTCGTCCTTTTGGTATTAGTAGGCTAAGTGAGTTTTGGCTTATATTAGGGCTTCACGAGTTGTTACTGAAATTTGACATGATTTGATGATTTAAAATCTCTTAGGAACGGGTTAAATATGACAGATGAGCACAAATATTGACCTTATGTGGTGAATTGTGGTTTGTTATATCGTAAAAGATATTGGTGGTGGATCACTAAACCCCGGAGTCTGTAGGTATATGAGATGAATAAGAAACTTCGGGACGAAGTTTGTTTTTAGGGAGATGTAACGTGATACTATGTTTTTCTATGTGATTATTTGGATTTCCATTAGTAATTAGTAATTACTACTTGAAATAATGCGGTAACATATTTATTATATGGAATGATAGCTTCCTTGTGTGGTCGAACTATAGTTATATATGCTGTTTATATGTTTTATTTAGAATTGTATAGTTACATATGTTTTTTTTTTTTTTTTTTTTTTGGTAAAATGTGAGTAGTTCCATTAATAAAGATGAAGATTGTTACAATTCAAGCATTTCATACAATTCCATTTACTACCATCTAACAGCTAATATCAATATTCAAAAGCCACTGAGCATCTTTTTGGGTCAGCACCTGCGGTAGGAGACACTTAACTCTCCCATGAATCATGCGTTTTAGCTGCTTAATCACCAAATCAGGTTTCTTCACTTGCAAATCAATCCAGCTACTGTTTCTTTCAGTCCAAACAGTGTACAAATAAGCCATCTTCACCATGGAATAGACTTTCTGTTGAAGTTTAGATAGTTGCATATGTTGTTTATATGTTTTATTATGAATTGTATTTGTATGGAAGGACCGTGATATCGCGTGGCTTATGTGGTTTTATATGAGTTAGGTTACGGGGACGTAACCTTCTTTTATGGGGATAAAATGTGACAACCCGAGTTTACTCAAGTTTATATGAATTAGCATAGATTTTACTAGTTATGCATATGAGTTATATTATGAGTATGAGTTATATTATGTTCATTATATGTGATGTTAGGCGTCGTTGGTTGTAGTTGGTGCGAACTTCGGGGACGAAGTTCTTTTTAAGGAGGGAAGACTGTAATACTCCGTATTTTAGTTGGAGTACTCGGTCGAGTGTGTGTTACTCGGCCGAGTGCACTTGACCGAGTAAACCGGTTCAGCGAGTTCGACGGTTTATTTTATGTTTTGGCCAAAGGGTTTTTGTTTATAATAGTTAAGTGCTTTCTAAAATCATTTTAACATTTCTAAAACTATTTCTAAACCTAGAGAGAGGGAGAGGAAGAGGATTTGTCGAGCCTTTCATTTGCTTGAAGATTTCTCATCGATTTCAACCTAATTTGATTTCCCTGTTTGTAAGTCGATTTCATTCAATTGTTTATACTGTTTTAAAGTCGTTGTCTTCGAAAAGTTTGAGAAGAGAGTCCTATTTATTTGAACTCAAGTTTATGCATATAAAATATCGTAGTTAAATTCCTTATGGTTTTTCCTAGGTGATTTATTTATTAACATGTCGCTGAAAAGTCCGCGAATCTGATTTGGTTGTGAAAAATGATATGAAACCCTAATTTATATGTCGATTCAGTTTTCATAAATCATATTTGTAGAGTCTAGATGACACTAGGATTTCCAATTTCTTAAAAATAATGATTTAAATTCGTTTTATGAATCAATACTTTTTATGCGACGGATTACATCAGCTTTTGGAAATCAGTTTGATAACTCTTGATAAGTTTGGAATTTGAGAAAACTTCGTTAGATATAATTTGTAGCTAAGACTCATGATATTCCAGTCCAATTGTCCTTGCATCCATTCGATTTTTCTGGAATTAGTTATGTATTTTATACCAGTCTGTCATGTCTTTGGAAAATCGGGAAAAGTCGTGTTAGTTCTTTAAGTTGATATTCCTACTAAGTTATGATGAGTCTAGGTTATGTGCATCATTAATTGATTGAGTAGGTGGTAATTATATATAATTATGTTATGTAGGTGATGGATATGTGAAGGATCATAGTTGATTGCTTGTGTGTGCTTGGATTGCGAAAAGGTAGGGTTTCCCTACTCAGTACTGTTAATTGATTAAGATTGTGTTTGTTTCATAATTGTTGTTATCTGCTGATCGTCAGAGGATGGGTGTTGTGGTGACGGTGGTAATGTGGTTGTGTTGTGACGTTTATGGTGTTGTGACAGCTGTGATGCTGTGGTATGTGTGATTGTGGTGGAGTCACTTGCGGGAGTGGCTTCACACCCTGGTTCGCCCTCCGTGGAACCCGTCACGGGAGGGGATGTGCACATTAAGGGACAGGGATTGTTAGTCGCTTGTTGATAAGCTGGACTAGGTGGGGATGGGCTGCGGTCACCCACTGGCGGCGAGGATTACCTGTTGCGATGGGTAATCTGGCAGGGCTACACACTTCGGTGCGTAGTCGGTTACTGTGTGAGATCGGGAGACCGGGGATGGAGGATGATCAGCCGGTTGCATTGTTTGTTTGTCTTATATTGATTGAACGGTACTGACCCTGTTGTTGTTGTTTTGTAAAACCTGCAGTGATCCATTCGGGGATGGTGAGCAGACTTGACAGGTATTGCTTTTGGTGAGTTTGGGCGGTCATGGGGAAGTCGTCATCACAAGTTGTAGTATCACAGTTACGAGTCTTAGTTATGATTTTGTGGTTGTTACCAGTTGAATTCATTTTATCGGTTTTGGTTTTGGTTGTTGTAAACATTAATACTTTACAGTACTTCTAATAAATGTGTTTAGGACGGACGCTTTTTATATATACTAACCTCGGGCAACCGAGATGGTAACATCCTTTCATGTTAGGGTGGTCCTGGTAAGGTACTTTGGTATGAAGGGGTGTTACAGTTTGGAGTTTGTTTGAAAGATTAATTAGAGTTTGGAGTTTGTTTTAGCAGTTAGGGTTTGAAGATAGTGAGATAATGGAATGGTGGTTGAGATATGCATGTATTTATACTAAGTAATGTGTCGTTTGAGTTGTTTTTTAATTAATATAATATATGCATGTTTAGGAAGTTGTGCCATAATCATCATATCTCTCTGCTTCAAATCTTTTATAAACCCTTCTCATTCCATATATTGTCCATTCATATGCAGGGATGACAGTAATAATGCATGCATCGGAATTAACGGGCCGTAATTTATGCATGCATCTAGTAATATTTAATTTTTTTATTTTTTTATTTTTTTAAAAACAAACAACAACGGTTATTTAGAAACAACCCGTTGTCTTTAGTTATAACAACGGTTTTTTTATAAAGTAACCGTTGTTATAACTTTCCCACCAAAGTTGAGTTACACTTTCCACAACGGGTTTTTCTACTTAAAACCGTTGTTAATAGTTTTAACAACGGGTTGATTAAGAAAACCAACCGTTGTTAAAACCTTTTACAACGGACGCTTTAAAAACGTCCGCTTTTTTATATAACAACGGTTTTTAACCGTTGTTATAGCCTGTATCTGTAGTAGTGATACTTACACAAATTTTCCGGTTTTTATTTTAGTCATCAAATAACTCGTGAAAAAAAAAACGATTTGCATGGAACAACAAAGCTCTGATGCCACTTGTTGGATTCATTAACCCCTAATTAAACTCTTCTAATCAGTTTCTAAATTACTCACTAATTTAGAATAATAGATTTAGTGCATGCAATATGTAAATAAATGAAATAAGGAGAAAATGGATTTATCCTTACAAAATGGTGGACCGATTTATTGGGCACAAGGCAGGACACCTTCCTAACGTTGTTCTTGAGCTTAATAACATTAGGATGATCCTCCAAAAACTATAGTTCGAAGTATAGGAACTCTCCTCTTAGTTGCACCCAAGACAACCCCATAACACTAATATAATTATTAACTAGATAATATATATTAGCATCCTTAAAAAAAATCTAATAATAATGATATTACTACTATAGTAGTACATATATATTTGTCTTAGATTTTATGAACAAATGTTACCATTAAAACAATTTTTATAAGAGATGGAAGAGAGAAGGAGAGATAAGCATTGGAAAATCAAGCAAGTCAAATAATGAGAACTATTATCATTATATGGGGAGGGGGTGCCGGTTTGATGGCCTAGGGAAGGGCCTGCCCACTTTTGCTTTTTGTCTTACCAAAAAACAATAGGCTAGGGTCTAGGTTGTTTAGGTAATCATGGTGTTTATGCATTAAAACAACCAACTAATCACAACCCTAACCACCCTAATTAAAAACCGGCCCCTACACTTAAAATGGATCTCCACGTCATATACCGTGTGACATGTGACACATGACATGTTATTAGATAATGTATGTATATTTAAAAAATTAAATATCATTACATAATCAATTAATTAAACTTAACTACTTAAGTAGTAATTCACAATTATATGAATATAAAATGGGTCATTTTAGATTTAGTTAATATAATCTACAACATTTTGTAATTATAACTAACTAATTACTCTTATCTCAAATGTTTCATAAACATTAATCAATTTTAGTAATATAACATATTAATTACTTAATTGAATCTTATTTAATCATATTACCATAAGACATAAAATAATCACTCACAAATGAAATTTGTTCAATTTAAGGAATTAATTAATCCGTATCGATATACAATTAATTAACTTATCAGTTAAGGGAATTGTCCTATAGGTGTGACCTTAAGGGATCGACTGATCACCACCTTCAAACGACAGTAACGTCAAACTCTAGTCAGCCAATCGTTACCGATTAATGTTGATCAGTTGACAATATATTGAATCATCCTTTGTGTATTCTAATATGAGATTTAAATATGTGATCCCATTATTATTGAGGACACATACTCCAACACCGAGACCTTAGCATACTCCACCTGACTAGAATATGCAGCAGTGAAAATGCGAGTCACTCCCTTTGTCTCAATTTCATGGAGACCTTTTACCAAAGTGTCATAAAAATCAATCCATTTTTTATTCCATTGTTTCCTCTAAGAAATAGACCAAATACACATAAAATTTCTAGCTATGGATAATTTACGTATCATTCTAACTGTAACAGAGCCTGAGTTAGGGTCAGGCCATTCGTTATGTACTAATCAAATACATTCCTCATAATCCAGGTTCCAAGCCTCCATTCGATAAGGTCTTCTAACATTACAAGAAAGTAAATCTGTTTCAAAGATAATAGACGAATGATCTGAAACTTGAATAGGAAAGTGAGTAATACCAGAATTCAGAAAAATATCATTCCAATCCCACGATCCATAACCCTTATCAAGCCGTTCCAACACTATACTATGATCTTCCCTCTTGTTACACCATGTAAATATTGGCGCTTTATACGGAATATCCATAAAAAAAATGCTCGGCCTTCCATTTATTAAAAAAAATGCAGCTCTCGGAATCTGACCCTTACTGCCTCCCCATTTATCTTCTCGATAATCAACTTGGTTAAAGTCCCCTATAAGTAGGAAGGGGTTTTCAAAAGAGCGAATCCATTGATTAAGATTATTCCAAACAGCTTCTCGTTTATGAGTGTCTGTTTCGCCATAGATAAGACATAAATACCAACGACTACCATTGCATTGCATGGCTTTGATGATAATGAAATTTGGACATGCAAAAGGACACTCAAAATGGGCATCAGGTCTAAAGCTAAACCACAAGCCTCCTTTGGTTTCATGAGCATTAACACTAAAACTCCGAGAAAATAAAAAAGAACGAAACAAAGGATCAATTAAGTCTACATTACATTTTGTTTCAGCTAAGAACAGAAAATCATAGCCCTAGTCTTTGCAATTGTAGGGGCAAGGGGGTTATTTAAACCCTTTACATTCCAACAAAGCCCTTTCATAAAGATGTAAACCACCACAGCAAGACCAACCAACACCACACCCGGCTCATATCGACATAACCCAGTGATTCACCAAAACAAAAATCTCCCATAAAGGCTCACCACAGGCGATCGGAAGAAACAATAACCATCCATAAGTCTCACAAAAAACCGATTGAAAAAAGGAATTATAGATGGACCAACACAGTCCCCAACCAAATTAGTCCAATAAAACACACTACACCGCCAGCACCCACTCGACTAGAGAACCAATTAAACAAACCGCAACAAACACGGGCGCTTTAAGGCATAAACTCTTGACTTCAACCACCCAAATTGTCAATAGAACACCAAGAGTGACATTGGCCAACAAGATAAGGACCAACCTAGCCCCATACCATATTGAGGCAAAAACAAGGAGCACAGGTTTGCTCAGGAACCCCGAAAAAGATACCCAATTTCACCTAACGACGCCTCCCAGAACCACTGCCATACATGCAACACGACCAAACAAAAGGCCGATAGGTTGGGAGAAGGGGGGGGGATACCAAATCAACCCCAAATCATCACTACAAAGAACCACAACAACACTACTCCGTAGAACAACGAACGAGCTAAGCTCATATACACATTCCAACGAAATAATAAAACGACAGGCCATGCCAGGGGTGGGGGGAATGGGGGGATCATCTCTAAGTTGCACGGACGGTTTATACTGACAAGACGAGGGTACGGAGGGACGGGAGTCCAACATTGTTGGGGCAACAAATAAAGAATGAGAACCAAGATAAACCAATCTATTGGTCTAAAACATCAAATTAAAGGACTGTCTCAAACATAGACAAGATCTTATCTCTTCGATCATTTAATAAACAAAAAAGGGCATTGAAGGCCTGAAAACCCTTCGAATCGAGCTTGACACAAAACACTCATAGCACGCACACCAATCTTGCCCGAGGCCACTCCCACCCATCAGAAACATAGGTTATGAAACGAGCGGTACCTGGTCAAGAAGGAGGTATGTTTCTGCGAAACTGACGGCGCCAGCGGCAACAATAACATAAAGGATTATAAGTGCGGTTACCGTTCCAGTGATTTGAATAAACAAACGGACGTGTTGGCTGTAGTAAAAGAAAAAGGTTGAAGACATGAAGTAGCTGAATGTGGTGGTGCAAATGAGACTGAGCTTGAGCCACAATAGCGACATTAAAGGTGAGACGGGGATGTACCGCTCTTCGCGAACAAAGGTGAACCGCTGATGGGGAGTGGAATAAAACAAAGGGAGGGGAATCATTCCGCCGGAGATGAGCAAAGAAACCGCCTCATCTCCGGCGGACGGCCGATCGATAGAGGAGCGCAAGTGTCGGGCGGTGGTGGCTGTATGTGGTGGATCAGATTAGGTTATATTTGGGAGGTTTTTAATTTTGGGGTTTTCTATGTTTCTGCGATTTTTGGTTTCCTTTAAAATAACACTTGGGTCCTGTTCTTTTGGAATGAAATTTTCTGAACTGAACTGAACTTAATGGAGCTGAACTGAACTGGACTGAATTGAACTTATCTGAACTGGAATAATAATAAAAAGATTATACTAATAATAATTATATTAACAATAATACCAATAATAATAAATATTATAATAACAATAATACCAATAACAATAATAAATATTAGAATAATATTATTCATTAATAATAATAATATATTAATATAATATAATAATAGTAATCTAATAAGATATATAAAAAATAAAATAGTAATATAATAATAATATATTAGTAATATAAAAGATAACATTATTAATAATAATATAATATATTAATAATAATAACTAAAAAATAAATAATATAATAATAATAATTGATGGGGCATATTCTGCACCCGCTGACCGAGTCAACACATTGAGCAAGGTCAAAGATATCCACAAGCAAGTCAACGACTTAGATGCCTTAACCGACGCGCTGCCGCATTTGTCTCTTGTGCATCGGCTAGACAACTAGCCAGTGGGGCACATATCCGCGAACTCATATCCAAGACCCTCGGCGGCGAGTCAAGTGCCCGCCGGCGCCGCCATGGGTCCATCGGCCGAGGGTTGCTCAGTCTTTCCACCTGCTAGCCACTTGGCCACTACGTGACAAAAGGTGAAAGTCTATAAATACTCCTCAACTCTCATTGAGGAGAGGATCCACAATTTAACCTAAGAATCACTATTCATCTGGTAATATCTTCCTTATCTCTCTACAATATATACTTCGCCAAGTAACAACAACTTATCCCTTTAAGTTTACTGACTTGAGCGTCGGAGTGAGTTCGCTCGGTCCAAAGCCGAGCCCTCAGTTTGTTCATCGTTTCAGGAGACCGCGAGGAGGATTCAACCAAAGACGTCATTCTACAAGCACGGGTGGTAACAAATAACTTCTCTGGAATTACACCCGGAACAATTGGCGCCGTCTGTGGTACGGCCTAAGCAAAACCAAGCCGAGGTAGAAGAAGCCGGGGCAGAAAATTTTCTTACGCAGAATATACGCTCAACATACATCGGAGCCCATACCACGGCATAGACTACGCTGGGGCAAATTGATGGGGCATATTTCGCACCCGACCGAGTCAACACATTGAGCAAGGTCAAAGATATCCACAAGCAAGTCAACGACTTAGACAAACTAACCGACGCGACTGCTTGGCTTTGTCTCTTGTGCATCGGCTAGACAACTAGCGGTAGGGCACATATCCGCGAACTCATATCCAAGACCCCTCGGCGGCGAGTCAACAAAGTGCCCGCCGGCCGCCATGGGTCCATCGGTGAGGGTAGCTCGGTCTTTCCACCGCTAGCCACTTGGCCACTTGGCACCACGTGACAAAAGGTGAAAGTCATAAATACTCCTCAACTCTCATTGAGGAGAGGATCCACAATTTAACCTAAGAATCACTATTCATCTGGTAATATCTTCCTTATCTCTCTACAATATATACTTCGCCAAGTAACAACAACTTATCCCTTTAAGTTTACTGACTTGAGCGTCGGAGTGAGTTCGCTCGTTCCAAAGCCGAGCCCATAGTTTGTTCATCGTTTCAGGAGACCGCGAGGAGGATTCAACCAAAGACGTCATTCTACAAGCACGGATGGTAACAAATAACTGCTCTGGAATTACACCCGGAACAATAATAATAATAATAATAATAATAATAATAATAATAATAATAATAATAATAATAATAATAATAATAATAATAATAATAATAATAATAATACATATGTTATGAATAATATTAATAATACTTAATATATTAATAAAATAATAAATATAATATAATATAATAATAGTAATAATAATAATAATAAATATATTAAATATAAATATAATAATATAAATAATACGAATTAAATATAATAATAATAATAATAATAATAATAATAATAATAATAACAATAGTAAATAAATTAATATAAGAATAATAATGATATCAATAAGAATATAAAATAAGAATAATAATATTAATGTTGAAATTAACTAAACTGAACTAAACTAAATTGAATTCAACTGAATTTATTAGAATTGAAATTAAGTTCAAAAGAACAGAGCCTTAGTTATGATAAATAAGGGATTGTAATTAGACCTGGCAAAAGTATACCGAACCTGAAAAACCGATCGAAAATACCCGAATTGTCACCTGACCGTACACCCGAAAGGTATAACTGAACTTCACCCCGAAATCTGAATCAACCTGAATTGATTCGAAATCGAACCGAATTTAAAATATCCGAAATAGACCCGAGATTGAATGAACCTGAACTGTTTCAACCTGAATTGTTTTAATCTGAACCGATTTCAACCCATACATTGATGACATAAACCTAACATTGAAATCCGAAATGACCCGGATGTACTTAGACGTCACATTTAGGTGTCTTTTTGTACATGAGTGTCAACCCTTTGACGTCAATGAATTAATATTATATCGTAGTTTTGCAAAGAAAAACATTATTCTATTACTTTAAAAAAAAAACTATTCGTATTATATCCAATGTTTTGAATAAATACTTAATCCCTTGACATCCGATTATGACCTGACTCGAATCTCATCTGCTCTGATATTGAGCCGACTTGAACCTTATTTGCACCGATATTGACCCACCTCGAACCTGAACCGACCCGAAATATCTACAACCAATTAAAAGTGAAAACTGAATCCAACTTGAGTTGAACCGAACTGAAATCGAAAAAAAAAGATAAACCGAAAGAACGCGATCCAAAAGAACCCGAACTGAAACTGATCTGATTGACCCAATTTCCCCCTCTAATTGTAATTGAGGTTCGATGTTAGCCGCCTACAACCAAGCATTTTAATCCCGTGCCCTCACTTCACAATCACCTACACGGTGGCTTATTAATATTAACCCATACGACAGAGTTATCCTACCCCTCCATTAATGTCCCAAACATAGACCAACACCAACATGTTGTTTAACTCACGTCTCAACAACACCATCAAGGCACCCACCATTACACGTCCGTAATGGGTCTTAAAGATTTGACTCCTCTTTCGTTCTACTTGTTCTAAACGAGACCACCCTATCAACTTGACACTTTTTCACTGTTTGCTAACACAGTAGGCCCTCCATATTTGTATTTTTAGATATTGTTAGAATAGATATTTCCTAATTTGATTATACGCATGGATATTTTAATTGACATATTATTTCCACGCGATCATTAATTTAAGTTTGAAAGGTACACGGTACGGTTATTTGGAGACTTTTAACTGTTATATATACTCACTTTGCGTTAATCGTTCATTTTATTTCTGGTAAAAATACCCATCCCGACATCCCGTCTATCGTACTTGTTTAATAGGAAGTTGTAATTTTATTTTCAATAATGTGTGCGAATCTATGACTTCGAGTTTGGGAGCCGTACTATTTGTATGTAAATAACCTATCTTTACTGTTGTAAAAAAAAAGAACCAGAAAAGTGAATAGATAAATAAGATGGACATAATACCTCTTTTAACACAAGAATGTAAGTTAGATTAGTAATAATGGCTAGGTGATCAAGAAATTTTATCGAATTAAATACTTTACATTAATAAGTCTCCGAGAGAGCGTCTATCACTACATTCATGAGGGACAAGCAATAACTATAATAAAAAAAATAATAATAAAAACTAGTTAAAAATAAAAAAGATAAAAATAAAATAAAATAAAAATGATAACTACCTATTATGAGAGATGTCTCTCATTAATGTTAATAAGAGACCGTCTCTATTCAGAATATGTGAACATTTTATTAGATTTTTAGGACAAACTTAAATTAATAATGGATAGAACAATATTATACGGGAATAATATTATACAATATCGTTATAATATCGTATCTTAGCTAATTATTGTATATATCTTCTAATTGCCTTAATTGTGTGATATTATTAGATAAATATTGTAGGGTGTGCTTTGCATAAATACGTTTTAATTATTATGCATAGAAATCATCAATAATACACAAAACTTCTCCATGTTTGTTTCGTTTTTTCTAGTTCTTCTTGGCATCAGAGTAATTCGATCCTGGGCAAATTTTCCAAAAAATCAAAACCGTTTTCTTTCTCAAAAACGTCAAGTCATGGTTGGAGTAGATGGAGGTAAAGGAGGCGATTGAAAGAAGAGCAACGGAGGCAAGGGAATCAAACAAATTGCCCTGTCGTCGCCATTGTATATCTACATGTTCGGATTACAAGATGTCTTTAGATTTACAAGAAGTCTTTGGCATATTTCCAAGTAGTCTTTGGACAATTTACAAGAAGTTCATTCATTGTATTCATTGCATTTGGCTTGTCATACCTTGTATAAATAGGTTGCTTATGCTAATGAAATAAACAGACTTCCCCTTTCAATCATTTTTATCATGGTATCAGGTTTCCAGGTTACCTAAAACAAAAACAAAAACAAAAAAAATAATACAACCAAACTCATCCAAACACGAAGATCCTCAACACTGTTCGTATGGGTGGCGATGACCTACCCGAGCCACCGAAGCTCGATTTCTTTAACCCTTACTTCCTTAGCTCCAATGATACTTCTAATCTTAAAATCACCAATGTCGCATTCCGTCGTGATAATTACGATTCCTGGAAAAACTCAATAATGCGATCCTTGAAATCTCGTCGCAAATTCGGTTTTATGGATGGGTCGTAAGGGTGCTCCTGATGATATACTCCTTCGGTGCAAGCAAACTTAGTAAGAACAAATATTTCTACAAACACTATTAATGTGACTAATCGCTTAAGTGGTATGTCTTCATGGATCATCGACACAGGTGCCTTCAATCATGTCACGGGCAATTTGACGTGTTTGGATGCACCACGTAATATTCCTTCACGAACAGTTGGTCTTCCTAATGGGCAGCGAGTCGTTTCTACCATTATGGGTTCGGTGTTCATAAATAAATCGCTTATTCTTCATGATGTTTTATATGTTCCTAGCTTAACTTGCAACCTGCTCTCCGTCTCGCAACTTACCGCTTCGGATAATTATTTTTCGAGTTTGCTAAAAATTCTTGTATTATACAGGCTCATTCTACGAGGACGACGATTGGAGTAGGTGAGCTGCAGGATGGTCTCTATTGGATTTGTGCGGGTGTTAAAGAACCAGTGGTGCATTCCGTATGTGATAGAACCTCCATTTCTCTCTGGCATCGGCGACTAGGTCATCCGTTTAATAAAGCTTTCAAAGCTATTTCTTTTGCTCATACTCTTAATTTTAATAAATTCTCTGTTTGTGAGACATGTCATTATGCAAAACAACATCGAGCTCAATTTACTTTAAATAATAAACGTGCTTCCGACATATTTGAATTGATTCACTATGATCTTTGGGGACCTTATCATATTGTCTCTTCCTGTGGTGAAAAATATTTTCTTACCATAGTGGACGATTTTTCACGGGCCACCTGGGTTTATTTATTGGTTGATAAGACTGAAGTCACTGATATGTTTATGAGTTTTTTTATCCATGGTTGACAAGCAGTTTTCCAAGTCTGTCCAATTTGTTCAAAGTGACAATGGTAACGAGTTCAACAGTATGCCTGACTATTTTTTCCACCGCGGAATTCATTTTCAAACTTCTTGCGTTGGCACGCCCCAACAAAACGGCCGTGTTGAACGCAAGCACCGTCACATTTTAAATATTGCCCGTGCTCTGCCTTTTCAGGCTGATTTGCCTAAGTCCTTTTGGGGGGAATGTGTTCTCACTGCCACTTATTTGATAATTCGTACTCCCACGGCTATTATTCACAACAAAACCCCCTATGAATGTCTTTATGGTGTTTCCCCGTCCTATGCAAATTTGCGTGTTTTTGGTTGTTTGTGCTTTGCTTACAACCAAAATACGCGTGGCGACAAGTTTGAAAAGAGGGGTCGGAAGTGCATTTTTATCGGATATCCACATAACAAAAAAGGTTGGATATTATATGATATTGAGCGGGAATCCTATTTCGTTTCCCGTGATGTTGTGTTCCATGAAACGATTTTTCCTTTTGCCACTTCCACACCCTCCGCCCCTGAACCCGAGCTTGCTTTAGATACTCCTTTCAATGGGACCTCTACCACCGATACGACGGCTTCTCCGGGTCATCCTTCTTTCCCCAAGCACTCGGAGGTGTCTCCCCTAACACTGACACCACCGGGTCTGCCTCTATTGAGTGGGGGCGTACTTCTGATGAGGACCTTCTCTTGGAAGACAGTACGGCTGACCTCGGCTGGGGTCGACAACAAAAGTTTCCTAATTCCTATCTTCGTGGATATGTTCTTGGCACCGCACAATCTCCTTCCTCCTCGCGCTCACCGAGTCCAGATTCGTCGCCCTCGGGTACTCCTTATTCCTTAGCCAATTACATTGATTCACATTCTTTTTCTGCAAAACATCGGGATTTTCTTGCAGCAATTTCAGGGAACAACGAGCCTCCCTCTTTCAAAGAGGCTATCCGAGATGAAAAACGGTGTGCCGTTATGGAGGCTGAAATTGATCCCCTTGAACGAAATGACACATGGGAATTGACCGAACTTCCTTCTGATAAAAAGGCGCTTGGGTGCCGTTGGGTGCACCGCATTAAATACAAAGCTGACAGCACTATTGAACGATATAAAGTCCGTCTCGTTGTCTTTGGCAATCATCAAGTCGAAAGTCTTGATTATGGGGAAACTTTTACTCTCGTGGTCAAAATGGTCATTATTCGTGCTTTCTTGACCGTCGCTGCTATAAACAAATGGGAATTGCACCAAATGGATGTTCAAAATGCGTTCTTACATGGTGATTTGAGTGAAGAAGTGTATATGCGGGTTCCTCCGAGTTTGGCCGTGGAAAAGAGGGAAAAGTCTGCCGTCTTAAGAAATCCTTGTATGGCCTCCGTCAAGCACCTCGGTGTTGGTTTGCTAAACTTGTCGCTACACTCCGGGAATATGGCTTTCGTTAGTCTTACTTCGATTATTCCCTATTTTATTTTTCACAAATATCGTGCGTCTGTTTGTTCTCATTTATGTTGATGACCTCGTCATTGCTGGTAATAATTCCTCTGCAATTTCTGCTTTCAAGTCATATTTGGGCAACTGCTTTCATATGAAGGATTTGGGTCCTCTAAAATATTTTCTTGGGCTTGAAGTTGCTCGTAGTACCGAAAGGATATATCTTAGCCATTGAAAATATGCTCTTAACATTATTTCTGGGACCGGTTTGCTCAGAGCCAAACCTGTCGTCACACCTATTGAGCAAAACCATTAGCTTGGCTTAGCTACTGGTCCTATCTTGGAGAATATTGAATCATATCGTCGTCTTGTCGGTCGCCTTGTTTACCTCGCGGTTACCCAACCCGATTTGTCATATGTGGTACATATTCTCTCTCGTTTTCTGAGTCAACCGTGACAAGATCACCTTGATGCCGCTCTCCGCGTGGTACGATATTTAAAGGGCAGTCCTGTAATACTACGGTTTTATGAGTCTATGGGTACTCTATCGAGTGGGCCTTACTCTGTCGAGTAAGGGTGTTTTGGTTTTTAAAACAGTGTTCTATCTGTAGGGTGCTCGATCGAGTAGCCTGGGTACTCGATCGAGTAAGTGGCACTCGATTGAGTACGTCAGTTACTCGATCGAGTAGCTCGGTTTACGGGTGATGTTTTGTCGGGTTTTGTTAATAACACGGAATAGTATATAAACCTTTCCGTCATCTTCATAATACACTTTTACAAACCTAATTACTTTGGAAAAGAGATTCAAGTTACGTTCTTCGCATTCATCCACGTTATTGACAAATCCCGGAGCTTTTGAGGTCGGATTTCATCGTTCTTTACATCTTTGTGATCCTTGCGTCGAGGGTAAGATCTACGTACCGATTTTATAGTATTTAGTCAAGTTTGTTTAAACCCTAATTTGGGGGGTTGGGGATTTGTGTTAGTTTTTGTATGGTTAGTGATTATGTGATGATGTGTTAGGAGGAGGATTCGTAGAGGAGGCTTTTTGATACAGCTGTTGAGATCGTCTGCGTGTGTTGCATTCCAGGTAGGGTTTCCTACTCAGTATTAGTCACATAATGTGTTGGTTGTTGGTTGTGATTGTTGTATAATATCGTATTCGTATTGTGACGGTTGTTGGAATTGGTTACTGTTGATAATAGTGATTGATTGTATCTGTCTGTGATCTTCGGGGTGCGTCCCTGGCTGAGTGGGGTCACTTGCGGGAGTGGCTTCACGCCCATTATTCGCCTTCTGCGGAACCCGCCACAGAAGGGATGTGCACATTAATGGATTTGGGTTGTTCGCTCTATGGTATGAGCGGGGCTTAGGTGGGAACGGCTGCGGTCCCCCACTGGCGGAGTGGATTAACCTGTTGCGATGGGTACTCTAGCAGGACTACACACTTTAGTGTGTAGTCAGTGATGAGGAGTGATTATGGAGTTTGGGCTATGTGACGGTTGAGATGTGTTGGTTTCTGTCTTATAGTAATTATATATATGATTGTGTGATTAGTACTGACCCCGTCTTTGTTTTGAAAAACTGTGGTGATCCATTCGGGGATGATGAGCAGTTGTTGAGCAGGTATGAGTTGAGACATATGGGCTAGTTGGGATGTGTCGCCACGAGATGATAGAGTCTTCCGCTGTAGTTTGAGTAGTTTGTCAGACATTTTGTTTAGTGGTTTAGACATTTAGTTTGAGAACATGTAACCCGTATTTTATCAGTTGGTTTGAATTGGATTCACTAAACTTATACTATTTAAATGTTGTTTCGTTATTGTCTTATGATTATCATTGCCTCGGGAAACCGAGATGGTGACATCTTTATTCCTGAGTGGTCCTGGTAAGGCACTTGGAGTATGGGGGTGTCACAAAGTGGTATCAGAGCGATGATCCTGAAATCTATAACTAATGAATCTAATGAACATAGGGAGTCAATTAAAAATGAACTAGGGGTAAAAGTTGTAGGAGCTAATGCAAAGGCTTGGGAGACGTCCTAAAGTCGCGAACTGGCCCTGCAATTTTGAACCGGTCAGATGGGGGGGTATGTGTCAAGGTCGTATGTGTTGTCTGTTGGTTCAAATGTGTGCATAACGGTATGTGTTGAGAACTGTTAGATGTTGGAAGTGGAGAATTGAAAGTATGGTTAAAAGAGAAGAGATATGTTTTATATGTGAATTGAATGAAAGGCATATTGGTTGTTTATAACGTGGCATTTTGATAACATGAGTAGAATTGTTCGTTGATTGCGTATAGAATTGCTAGAAAACATGAGTATTTGTGATAGTATTGAAAGTGTGGTAATATATATAAGATGGGGGGGTGAGATAACATGCGGGTAGAATTCACGAGTTTGCATGACTCGATCGAGTTGGGGCACTCGATCGAGTGGGCCTGACTCGATCGAGTGGTTAGTTTGACGTTTTTATGGTCAGAACCGTGTTTTTGGGTACTCGATCGAGTATATAGGGGCACTCGATCGAGTAGGGGGCACTCGATCGAGTGGCTTGTCAGCTCGGTCGAGTATGTTAGAGATCAGAAGGTCTGTTTGGGGTCTGGAGTCGGGGCACTCGATCGAGTATGTTGGGCACTCGATCGAGTAGCCTCCACTGGATCGATTAGGTTTTGGCACTCGATCGAGTGGGTTCTGGGTAGGTTGTTTTCGTGTTTTGGGTTATGGTATGTATGTTTATATCTACCTTTTCTTATATAGTTTCAAGATACCGCCAAAGAAAACCGCTTTGTATGCGAGAGCTGAGAGCATGAACGTTGACGATATAGTTAAGATGTTGGAGCATCAAGATGCTCTTATGGAGGTCCTAAAGAGAGTGGGGAAAGATAAGGAGGTTGATCACTCTAAGATCAGTCTCTACATAGCGAGGTTCAACCCAAAAGAGTATAAGGGAACCGGGGAGCCAATTCTTCTTGACAATTGGCATCGTGAGATGGAGAACATTCTGGACTTGGTACATTGTCCGGATGAGATGAGGGTAGAACAAGCTGCGTTCTATTTGAGGGAGGCAGCAGAAGAGTGGTGGGATAAGGTAACGGTGAGCGCTAGAGACATGTATAAGAAGCAGGGGATGCCTGCTATTCCTTGGGAAGAGTTTGGGAAAGCTATGAAGAGGGAGTTCGTGCCGGAGCATGTGAGGAGTAAGTTGAGGGAGGAGTTCGATGGGTTCAAGATGACCTCTGAGATGTCTGTGACTGAGTACTACAAACAGTTTAATGAGAAGTCTAGATATGCTGAGGATATGGGATTGAGTGAGGAGAACCTAGCTCTGAGGTTCGAGAAGGGGTTGACCCCCAAGATAATGGATAAGTTACCCGTGGGAGTCCTTACTGATGTTAAGGAAGCTTATGAGAGGGCTAGAAGAGCTGAGAGGTTGGTAGAGATGGCCCGAGAGAGAGGTGCTGAGAAAAGAAAGGCTGAGAGCGAGGGTGGTGTCCAATCTAGCTACAAGAAGGACAACCACACTCAGGCTAGAGCATATTCATCTGGTTCGGGGTTTAGTGTTGGGGCTTCATACGGGCGTGGCCGTGGTAGTAGTGGTGGTAGTTGGGGTATGACCTGCTTTAACTGTGGCGGTGTAGGCCACAAGAGACATGAGTGCACCAGTGCGGAGAACGGGGGTTACCAGAGGCTGGAACAGGGGAGCTTTTCTCAGGGGCCGGCACAGAGTTTTGCGAGTAACAGACCAGTTGGGTCATGGAACAACCGGGGAGGTCAAAGCAACAACGGTGGAGGTAACCGCAATGGCGGTAATTCTTATCATAAACAAGTTACCAACACCAACAACAACCAGGGGTCGGGTGCTAAGCCGACTACCTCAGCCAGTACTGTCCAAGGAGGTGGACAGAAGACCAGTGGAAAGCTGTTTATGATGGAGAAACAAGCAGCTGAGGACGACGCACACGTTATCACTGGTACCTTTCTTGTTAATGGTGTTTACACCTTTGTTTTGTTTGATTCAGGGGCGTCTCAGTCGTTTGTATCTTCGAGTCATGTTAAACAGTTGGGTTTGAGAGAATATGAGTCTGTAAGTGAGAAAGTTTTCATACCTTTGAGAGAGTCTGTAACATGTGGGAGGTTGTTTAGGGATGTATCTATGATAGTTGGGCAAGGTGATCTACCTGTAGACTTACTAGAGTTTCCTTTAAACGGTTTTGAGATGATAGTCGGAATGGATTGGTTAGGGAAGTATAAAGCAAAGATAGACTGTCATCAAAAGAAAGTGTCTTTGAGAGGTCCTAAGGGCATTAGTGTGTCTTATCGTGGGTTTGTTGTCAAACCCAAACTTAAGTTGATTGCAGCTGTGACTTTGAAGTCCTATCTGAGGAAGGGGTGCCCGTTGATCTTGTGCCATGTGAGAGATTGAGAGTCCGACAGTTGATCAGATACCAGTGGTGGGGGAGTTTTCAGATGTCTTTCCAGAGGAGATTCCGGGGTTTCCACCGAAGAGGGAGATAGATTTCACGGTTGAGCTGAAATCGGGGACGGGGCCAATCTCTAAGGCACCGTACCGGATGGGTCCTAAGGAATTGGAGGATCTCGGGAAGCAGTTGGATGATCTGATAGAGAAGGGATACATCATACCTAGTGTATCACCGTGGGGAGCACCAGTTCTTTTAGTGAAAAAGAAAGATGGGAGTTTGAGGTTGTGCATAGATTACAGGGAGCTAAACCGAGTGACGGTGAAGAATAAGTATCCTTTGCCAAGGATAGATGACCTGTTTGATCAGTTGAGTGGTGCATCAGACTTTTCCAAGATTGATTTGAGGTCGGGGTACAATTAGGTGAAGATTAGAGAGGTGGACATACCAAAGACAGCTTTCACGTCGAGGTATGGCCATTATGAGTATGTGGTGATGCCTTTTGGGTTATCTAATGCATCGGCTGTGTTTATGGATTTGATGAACAGAGTTTTCAGTCAATTTCCGGACAAGTTTGTGGTGGTTTTTATCGATGACATCTTAGTCTATTCCAAGACTAAGGAGGAACACGAGGAACATATGAGGATTGTGTTGCAGACCTTGAGGGAGCATGAGTTGTATGCTAAGCTATCCAAGTGTGAGTTCTGGTTAGAGAAAGTTTCTTTTCTGGGGCATGTGATCTCTAAGGATGGGGTAGCTGTGGATCCGGCAAAGATTGAGGCAGTTACCAAGTGGGAAGCACCAAAGAATGTAGCTGAGATCCGGAGTTTCTTGGGTTTAGATGGATATTACAAACGGTTCGTGAAGGATTTCTCCAAGATTGCTAGACCTATGACGGCTTTGATGAGGAAAGAGAACAGGTTTAGTTGGGATGAGAGTTGTGAGATGGCGTTCCAAACATTAAAGGAGCGTTTGACCACAGCTCCAATCTTAGCATTGCCTGAAGGGAGTGAGAAATTTGAGGTTTATACAGATGCCTCATGTTTCAGCTGAGGAAAAATGAAGAGCTTGGCGCTGAGAAGGAACTAGTGGAGGCGCGGCATGCTGATGCCGCTCAGTACTTCTTTGGGAAAGGCCGGGTTGATGCTATGAGGGATCCGGATTTTGATCGAGCTAATTGGGACCCGGACCATGATGAGGCAGCTTTGGACGCCCAGTATCCTGATTTGGCCAATATGGGTCAAGAAGATGAGGCGGATTCTCCTCCTTCCAAAGGAAAATCTGGTGATCGGGAAATGGTGGATGGTTGTGAGTCGGTTACTGGTGAGAAACCTACTTAGTTTGGAGTTTTTTCTTTTTGCTTTGGCCCATCCAGGGGGGGTGTTCCTGGAATGAATATTTAGGTATTCTTTTTTTTTTATTATTATTATTTTTTTTTGGCTCATCCAGGGGGAATGTCCCCGGAATGAATAATTAGGTTTGTGGCAAGGCCAGCTATTTTGGGTAAATAAATATTTGGTCTTTTTTGGTTCCTTTTTGTGTTTTGATAGGGCATTTGTAGTATTGAATGTCTTACTGGATCTGGCCAGTTATTCGACTGGATCGGGCCAGTTTTTGTGCTTGATCTGGCCAGTTTATTGTGTTATGGGTGGGGTTGTTGCCTGTCTGGAGGGCTTACGTCCCCTGCCTGTCTGGAGGGCTTATGACCCATCTATGTTATATAATCCAGGAATAGATATTCCAGGTTTGTATGTTAAGTTGAGCTCAGTATTTTAAGGCCTGTTTTGCAACTGAAAATTGGGTATCAGTTGGATATTGGTGGGGTGGCCCCCAATCTTTAAGATTTGTTTTAAATAAAATGCAGTATGTAAAACAAGTATTGAAGATTCTAATTGGTAAAAATAAGTATACGAATATTGACAAGTATTTGGGCACATAATAGAAGAAATTATATAAGACATTTATTCATATAATGGCAAGTATCATACATTTAGTTTCACGTCAGTAAGGTGCAAGAAATGTGAACATGAAAATTATACCGGACCGGGAGATATATTCTATATGTGAAATAGTTTTAAGTGTGCAATATTCCAAGCTCTTGGGATCATTTCGCCGTCCAGGGTTTGTAATCTGTAAGCTCCCTGGCCGATTATTGAGTCAATTAGGTAGGGACCTTCCCAGGTTGGGGCCAATTTGCCAGCATTCTTTTCTTTTGTGTTTTGGAAGACTTTCCTGAGGACAAGGTCTCCTACCCCGAATACCCTGGCTTTGTGAGTCTTGTTGTAGCTTTTTGCGACTCTTTTTTGATATGTCGCCAATCTAATCGGGCCGCATCTCTTAACTCTTCCGTTAAGTCCAGTGTCCTCCATTAGAGGTATATTGCTTGTTATTGTGTTCAGGCCGCATCTGGCTGATGGAATGTCGACCTCCGGGATTATCGCTTCACATCCATAGACCAAGGAGTAGGGGTTTGGCCTGTGGATGTTTTAGGCGTGGTTCACCCCAGAGGACCGGGGGAGCTCTTCACCCATCTTCCTTTCCATCTTTCTAGCTTCTTTTTTATGCGGTGATTACTACTTTGTTCTTGGATTACGCCCGACCGTTGGCTTTTGGATATCCTGGCGTGGACGTTACAGGTTAATGTTCCATTGAGCACGTAAGGTCATTGTTCTTTTTCCCACGAATTGCGTGTCATTGTCACATACTATTTCCGAGGGGATGCCATATCTACATATGATGTTGTGTTTGATGAATGCTATGACATCCTTTTCCTTGACTTGCCTGTATGAATCAGCTTCTATCCACTTGGAGAAGTAATCAGTCATTGCTAGCATGAAAACTTTTTGTCCGAGTGCTTGGGGTAGTTTCCCTACTATATCCATGCCCCACTTCATAAATGGCCAGGGTGCGGATATGGAATGTAGTTCCTCAGATGGCTGATGGATATATGGTCCGTGAATCTGACAAGCTTTACATTTAGAGCTAAATTCCAGGCAATCGGCCCTCAAGGTGGGCCAATAATAACTCGTTTCGAGTACTTTGCTTGCCAGGCTTCTTCCACCTTTATGATTTCTACAGTATCCTTCATGGATTTTCGATAATATCCGCTCAACTTCCGGTGGCTCCAGGCATCCGAGGTATGGCCCACCTGCGATTTCTTAAAAAGCACGTTGTTAATAATGGTATATGAAGCGACTTTTATTTTTAGTGCTCGGCATCTTGTTTATTTAGGGGAAGGATTCCCTGTTGTAGCCAGTCATAGTAGGGTTTTGTCCAAGAATTAGCAACATAAATTGGAAAACTTTCATCTTGTTTATTTATTACAGGTTCCAATAAATGTACGATGGGTATTTTGTCGAAGTCAAGGGGACTGAAGTTGGATCCTAGGCCGGCTAAGGCATCGGTCTGGGTATTCAAGTCCCTGGGAATTTGGTCAATATTAAATTTGCGGAATTTTGCTTTTAAAATTTGAACAATTTCCAAATAGAGTATCATTTTTGAGTCTTTTGCAGTATATACTCCGTTTACTTGGTTGGAAATAAGAAGGAAATCAGTACGTAGCTTTAGGTTTTGCACACCAAGGTCAATACATACCTTTAATCCAGCTATTAGGGCTTCATATTCTGCCTCATTGTTGGTAGCCTCAAATGCACAGCTTATAGCCTGTACTATCTTATCCCCCTGTGACGATTTTAGTACTACCCCCAGGCATGTGCCTCTCATATTGGCTGTACCATCGACAAATAGGGTCTATTCTAGGTCCTGTTTGGTCATTTGGTCGGTTTATTTACCTCTTTTATCGGGTCGGGTTCTAGGGTCGGACTAAAATCAGCCACAAAGTCTGCTAGTGCCTGTGACTTAATTGTTGTCCTTGGTTCAAATGTTATGTTGTATGTGCTTATTTGGATGACCATTTGCACATTCGTCCAGGACAATTCGGTTTCCTAAGTACGGACTTGATAGGAAGATTGGTTCTCACTATTATAGGGTGGCTTTCAAAGTATGGTCTTAATTTTGTGCAACACATAATTAAAGCTAAAACATATTTTTCAAGTAGGCCATACCGATCTCTCGCATCCAGTAGACTTTTACTTACGTAATAGATGGGGTGTTGTTGTCCGTCCGCTTCTTTGACCAAGACCGCACCGATAGCTTTTTTCGTGGATCAATGTATATTTGTCGGGGTTCATCTTTGACTGGTTTTGCAAAGCAAGGGAGGAGAGGATAGATATGTTTTCAGGTCTTCAAAGGCAGCCTGATGATCGGGGGTCCATTGAAAGTCCTTGCTCTTCCTTAGCGAGGTTATAGAATGATTTGCACCTCTCTCGATGATCTTGAAATGAATGCATTCGGGGCCGCTATTCTTCCATCGGCTTTTGTATGTCTTTGACCGTCTTTGGTGGTTCTAGCTCCAGGATAGCTTTGATCTGTTCAGGGCTGGCTTCTATTCCTCTTTTTGTCACCATATAGCCCAAGAATTTGCCTGCTGAGACTCCAAAGTGGCATTTTTGTGGGTTGAGCTTCATATTGAATTTCTCCAGTATTTGAAAGGCTACTTCCAAGTCTTTGACGTGGTCTTCTGCCTTTTTTGACTTGACTACCATGTCATCTATGTAGACTTCCATGGTATCTCCTATTTGGTCTTTGAACATCATGTTGACTAGCCTTTGGTAGGTTGCTCCTGCATTCTTCAATCCAAAGGGCATAGCAAGATAACAATATATTCCTCTCTCGATGATGAAAGTCGTGCTTTCTGGTCTGCAGGGTGCATCTTTATTTGATTGAACACCGGAGGCATCCATGAATCTTAACATCTCGTGGCCTGCAGCGTGGCATCCACCATTGCATCGATGTGTGGCGGGGAAATGGATCTTTTGGGCAGGCTTTGTTTAGGTCGGTGTAGTCTACACAGACTCTCCATTTGCCGTTTTTCTTTTGGACGACTACTACATTTGCAAGCCAGTCAGGGTACATTACTTCCCTGATCATTCCCATGTCCAGTAGCTTGTCAACCTCTTGGTTGATGATTTCATGTCTCTCTGCAGCAAATTTTCTCCTCTTTTGCTGTACAGGCTTAAATGATTTGTCAATATTCAACTTATGAGTTATAATATCAGCATCTATACCAGTCATATCAAAATGCGACCAAGCAAAACAGGACATTTTAGTTTTAAGAAAGCCGGATCAGATCGGTCCGACCGAGTCCGTGCATCAGACCCTACAAGTACCTTCCTGTCAGGGAACTCTGAATCCAAAATGACCTCTCCTGTTTCCATCTGTGTTTGTGCAATATATTCTTCCCTGACAGGTGACTTTAATTGCTATGCGAGGGACTTTCCTGACTTTGAAGGTTTCAAAGCCTGGGTGTAGCATTCCTGAGTCGTCCTCTGTTCTCCCCTGATGGTGGTTATCCCCCATTCTGTTGGAATTTCACACATTGATGGTATGTTGATGGGATTGCTTTGACATTGTGGATCCATGGTCTGCCCAGGATTACGTTATATGAGGATAGGCAATCCATTACTCCAAATCTTTCATATGAAGCCACGCCTTTCACATAGGTTGGCAGGCTGATTTCTCCCAGGGTGTTCCTTGTTTCTCCGCTGAATCCAACCAGGACGCTGGATTTCTTGATGATCTTTCCTTCATCTATCTTCATAGCTTTTAGGACGTCAAGCATCACCAGGTTGATTGAGCTGCCTCCGTCTATCAAGATTCTTGATACCTTAGCTGTGCCAATTTGCATGGTGATTACCAAGCTGTCATGGTGTAGATCTGATATTCCCTGCAGGTCCGAGTCATCAAAAGTAATAGCGGACAATGTGTAACACCCCGGCCCAAACCGGGTCGGGAGCGGTTACTTATGATAGCTCACCAGGCTGTGTACATGGCCCACAGATCAACACGGGTCCTTTATAGCGCATTTTGTCCTCACTCATGCACATCCCGGGAACCTTCCCAGGAGGTCACCCATCCTAAGACTACTCCCAGCCAAGCACGCTTAACTTTGGAGTTCTTTCGCATGGATGACCATAAAAGAAAGTGCACTTTGTTGATATGAGTAGTACTTCCAATCCCTTTAAGCGCTAGTCATTTAAGCCTATCACTGGACCTCTTCAATTACCGTGGAGTGTTACAGTCACTCCCACTTGAAGAACGCAACGTCCTCGTTGCGCCTGTGAGCATAACCGCTAACCCAGAATCCTCCTCCGCTAGGTGTGTGATCACAATGGAGCGTATAACCACTGCCTCCAGGAGCGTATAACAACTGCCTCCGATCACCACACGGTCGCAGGGTTGCTCTGATACCATTTGTAACACCTCGGCCCAAACCGGGTCGGGAGCGGTTACTTATGATAGCTCACCAGGCTGTGTACATGGCCCACAGATCAACACGGGTCCTTTATAGCGCATTTTGTCCTCACTCATGCACATCCCGGGAACCTTCCCAGGAGGTCACCCATCCTAAGACTACTCCCAGCCAAGCACGCTTAACTTTGGAGTTCTTTCGCATGGATGACCATAAAAGAAAGTGCACTTTATTGATATGAGTAGTACTTCCAATCCCTTTAAGCACTAGTCATTTAAGCCTATCACTGGACCTCTTCAATTATCGTGGAGTGTTACACAATGACTTGGATCTGGAAGGGGGCTGAAGTCTAGACTCCCTGGATATTCTTTTGGCAGCAAAGCTGGTTAGACCACAGATCTCTGATCCTCCATTTATGAACTTAAATTCATAGATGGGGGGAGGAGGAGGAGGATCTCTGCCGTTCCCTGAATCTCTCTTGCTTTGTCCTTCAGCTTTGTTCTTTGGCTGCTGGATTAAGTCCTTCAAAAAGCCTTTCTTTAGGAGATATGCCACCTGTTTCCTTAGTTGGATGCATTCTTCTGTGGTGTGCCTGATGTCCTGATGGAAGTCACACCATCTTGTTGGGTCTTTCCTGGGGTTGTCTGATTTCTTGGGCCATCTGACTGTATCTCCCAGGCTTTCCAGGCGTTTGATTAATCCTGCAGTATTAATAGAGAAGTTATATTCAGGAATAGTTGGTAGGCTAGAAAGGTTACCTTTGTGTTCTTGTGCCATGTTGACTTCAGATCTTTCAGGCCTGGAATAGGGTGCTGATCTGGGGTTGCCTCCTTTCTGGTAGGAGCTTTTCCTGTTAGTGTGTCCATAGCCTTGCTTTCCTCCGGATGAGTTCGTCCTGAAGTTGAGATCTTCCTCCAATCTGACATGCTCTAAGGCGATGGATTGAACAGTGGCAAAGGTTGGGCATGCTTTCTTGGTCAAGTCTGCATAGATGTCACTGTCAAGCAGGACTCCTTGCTGAAGGCTTCTACCATTGTTTCTTCATCACACACGGGAATGGCCACCTTCTCTTTGACAAATCTGGCCGGGGAATTCTTTGAGAGATTCTTCAGGGAGTTGCTTTACCCTGAACAGTTCTTCGGGTCTTTTGGCCATGTCTCTGCTGCTTGCGAATTGTTGGTTGAAGGCATTGATCGATTCGCAAAATTCTTGATACCTCCATTTGGGAGATTAATGAACCACCGTAATCTTTGCTCCGGTCGGGGTTGTACCAAAGCCTTTACACATGCAGACTGCCCGAGTTCACCGGGTATTGAGGCGCCCAACATCTTCTGTTTGAATATAGCAACATGATTTTGTGAATCAGAGGTTCCATCATAAGTTCTCATGGATGGGACGGTGAATTTCTTGGGAGGTCAATCTTTGCAATTTCATCTGCAAAGGGTGAGTCGACAAAGTCTGTCAATTTCTACCTCACCACGTGGTCCGGTACTCCGGGTATATTTTCTATTTTGTTGTGGAGTTTTTGGATTTCATGAAGCATAGCCATCATTATTGCTGCTTCAGTTTTGTTTGTTTCATCATTGGAAATGGTTGGGGTACCGGATAATGTATCCTTCTCCGGGGTTCCAAAATTGGAAAAGTCAATGTTTTTGATAATGGATGAGAATGGGGTTCCTAGTTCGAATCTGGTCTTGGAGCCCAAGCTTTGATTCTCCAATTTTTTCCTCAAAGCTAGACTCGATTCCTTGACCTATTGATTTGCTCGTCTTGGGTGCCTTCTTTTGGATTGTCTCCAATTCTTTGATTTTGGTCAGGGCAGCCGCTAATTGTTGTTCTGGGGTGAGTTCCACCATTTTTGTGTGTGAATATTAAATGAAAAATGATAAAGGGAATTTTTATTGGTTGAAGAACTAGAGGCCCCACGGTGGGCGCCAATTGTTTTAGCAGGATTTTCCCTGAATGGGTCCGGCTTGATTAAAGAATAATTTGGGTATCTAGCTCTATAAGTTTGGAATATTGTAAATGAATAACAGGGAAAAATTAAGTATGAAGAATAATATTTATATTATTTAGATAAGCTGGATACAAATTTGTTTAAGTAATTGTGTGCTCGAAAAGTAATGAAAAATAAGTAGTGAAGTGGTTTAACACTGATGAATAATGAATGAAAATACAAATGCCAGATTACAATATTTATAGTTATACAAATAAACGTTACATTGATCTTCAACGTCTTCCTCTTTTGTTGGAGCTGTTACCAGATTAATAGGGCACATTCTCTATTAGTTCGGTTGACTCATTCTCCTTTGATTATTTCTTCAACTCATTCTCCTCTTGTATGTCCAGGTTCATTGGTAATATAGCTTCGTGGTTAGACTTAGTCTTCCTTGAGAATAGGACATGAACATTAATCTTGTTATAATCGTTTTGCTGCTCTTCAGTTGAATCCAGCCTGTTTAGGTGTATTGCCAGGCTATTCTGTGCTTACCATCAGGCCTTTCTTCTGGGACTAAGTAGCTTATTCATCCTGTAATATTCTTCATCTGTCTGACAGTGGTTAGAATTGTCCGGTCTCCGTTTGCCCCAATCAGCCTTGTAAGGTCAGGCCAAGTTACAGTCAGGCCAGGCTAATCTGGGCCTAACACCTCAAAGAATGGGTTGAGATGTGTGTTGATGCAAAACGGTAAAGTCATTACCTATGCTTCTAGGCAATTGAAGCCTTATGAGGAGAATTATCCTACACACGATCTAGAGTTGGGTGCAGTGGTGTTTGCTCTCAAGATTTGGAGACATTACCTTTATGGGGCGACCTTTAAGATATTTTCGGATCACAAGAGTCTCAAGTACATCTTCACTCAAAAAGAGTTGAACATGAGACAGAGGAGGTGGATGGAGTTGATTAGCGATTATGACATAGATATTCTCTACCATGAAGGGAAGGCCAATGTAATTTCAGATGCTTTGAGCAGGAAGAGTGTATATTCTTTGTGTATATTCTTTGTGTACAGCTATATCTTTGATGAGGTTGAGAGATGAGGTTGGGAGGTTTAGGATACACATGATGCAAAGAGGGGATGCCATGGGAGATTTGACAGTGCAGCCTGATCTATATGATGACATTCGAGGTAAACAGGTGTTGATCCTAAGATGGTAGAGTGGAGAGCTAGAGTAGAGAAGGGGACAGTGTCTAGATTCTCTATTCATACAGATGGCAGTTTGAGGTTTGATGGGAGGTGGTGTGTCCCTAATGATGAGTAGCTGAAAAAGACAATCATGACAGAGGCACATTGTACACCATATTCGGTACATCCAGGTGGTGACAAGCTATACAAGGATTTAAAGAAGACGTTCTGGTGGCCTGGGATGAAGAAAGAAATAGCCGAGTTTGTGGCCCGTTGTTTGACATGCCAGAGACTTAAAGGGGAACAACGACGGCCACAAGGTAAGATTCAGTCTCTTGAGGTACCTGAGTGGAAGTGGGAATCTATTTCTATGGATTTTATCGTGGGTTTGTCAAAGAGTCAACAGGGTAACAACATGATATGGGTTATAGTGGATCGACTGACCAAGTCAGCTCATTTTGTGCCAATGAAAGATACATAGACTAAAGCACAATTAGTTATGGCTTATCGGAAGAATGTGCTAAAGTTACATGGGGTGCCTAAAGACATAGTATCTGACAGGGATGCGAGGTTTATCTCAAGGTTTTGGAAAGAGTTGCAGGAGTCTTTGGGAACAACATTGAAGATGAGTACAGCATTTTATCCTACAACAGATGGTCAGACAGAGAGAACAATCAAGACTCTTGAGGATATGTTACGAGCTTGTGTGATGGATTTTGGTGGTAGCTGGGAACAGAGGTTGGATTTGATTGAGTTTTCTTACAATAACAGCTATCACACTAGTATTGGCATGGCGCCATTTGAGGCCTTATATGGGAGGAGATGTAGGAGTCCGATTTGTTGGGACGACAGTGCTGAGGCAGTGGTTTTAGGACCAGAGATGGTACATGAGATGGTTGAGCAGATTAAGATGATCAGAGAGAGGATGAGAGCAGCTCAGGATAGGCAAAAGAGTTATGCAGATCTACATCGCCGGGATATCGAGTTTCAGGTTGGGGACAAGGTTCTTCTGAAAGTGTCTCCTATGCGTGGGGTTATGAGATTTGGGAAGAAAGGCAAACTGAGTCAGAAGTTCATAGGACCATATGAGATCCTAGACCGGGTTGGAGAGGTTGCTTATCGTTTGGCTTTACCATCTTCTTTGGATAGGGTACATAACGTGTTTCATGTATCTCAGCTGCGGAAGTATGTGAGTGATCCGTCACATGTGTTAGAGGCAGAGAGCATAGAGCTAGATGAGTCCTTGTCTTATCTTGAGGTGCCTAAGCAGATTCTTGACCGGAAGGTTAGGAAGACTAGGAGTGGTGAGACAATTTTGCTTAAGATTCTTTGGTCTAATCATGAGGTTGAGGAAGCTACATGGGAGGCAGAGGAGGCCATGAGAGAGCGTTACCCTTTCCTTTTTGATCAGGTATGTATGGTTACGGGGACGTAACCTTGTTTCTTTTAGGAGGGTAGGAGATGATCGCAAAGAGTTTTTACACAATTTTTACACCTTTTTGTGTTGTGTCGGTATACTTAGTAGTGGTTTGAGTCGAGTTGAGTTTGGTTGGTAGTATGTTTTTATGTTGAATTTTGTTTTGGTTGATGTGTCGGGAGTGTGGTAATATGTTTTGTTTTGTTGTGGTTTGAACTTCGGGGACGAAGTTCTTTTTAAGGAAGGAAGACTGTAATACTACGGTTTTATGAGTCTCCGGGTACTCTATCGAGTGGGCCTTACTCTGTTGAGTAAGGGTGTTTTGGTTTTTAAAACAGTGTTCTGTCTGTAGGGTGCTCGATCGAGTAGCCTGGGTACTCGATCGAGTAAGTGGCACTCGATCGAGTACGTCAGTTACTCGATCGAGTACGTCAGTTACTCGATCGAGTAGCTCGGTTTACGGGTGATGTTTTGTCGGGTTTTGTTAATAACACGGATTAGTAAATAAACCTTTCCGTCATCTTCATAATACACTTTTACAAACCTAATTACATTGGAGAAGAGATTCAAGTTACGTTCTTCGCATTCATCCGTGTTATTGACAAATCCCGAAGTTTTTGAGGTCGGATTTCATCGTTCTTTACATCTTTGTGATCCTTGCGTCGAGGGTAAGATCTACATACCGATTTTATAGTATTTAGTCAAATTTGTTTAAACCCTAATTCGGGGGATTGGGGATTTGTGTTAGTTTTTGTATGGTTAGTGATTATGTGATGATGTGTTAGGAGGAGGATTCGTAGAGGAGGCTTTTTGATACAGCTGTTGAGATCGTCTGTGTGTGTTGCATTCCAGGTACGGTTTCCCTACTCAGTATTAGTCACATAATGTGTTGGTTGTTGGTTGTGATTGTTGTATAATATCGTATTCGTATTGTGACGGTTGTTGGAATTAGGGCTGGGCACCGGTCCAAAACCGGACCGGACCGGACCGGAACCGGTTTGGACCGGAACCGGAATCGGCAAAATTCATGGACCGGGACCGGACCGGATTACAAAAATTCCGGTCCGGGACCGGACCGGAAAAATTCCGGTCCAAGACCGGACCGGACCGGTTGGACCGGAATCACCCACTTTTTCAAATTCCGGTCCATTGGACCGGATCGGACCGGTTGGACCGGATTGGACCGGAATAAAAATAAAACTTTAAGAAAAAAATGAAAATAACAATAATTCCGGGCATTCCGGTCCAAACCGGTCCGGACCGGAAAATTCCGGTCTCGGACCGGACCGGACCGGAAACCGGAATCTTGGAAAATGGTGGACCGGAGACCGGACCGGGAATTTTTAATTCCCGGTTCCGGTCCGCTCGATTCCGGTCCGGACCGGTCCATTTTTCCGGTCCGGACCGGATTATGCCCACCCCTAGTTGGAATTGGTTACTGTTGATAATAGTGATTGATTGTATCTGTCTGTGATTTTCGGAGTGCGTCCCTGGCTGAGTGGGGTCACTTGCGGGAGTGGCTTCACGCCCATTATTCACCTTCTGTGTAACCCGCCACAGAAGGGATGTGCACATTAATGGATTTGGGTTGTTCGCTCTATGGTATGAGCGGGGCTTAGGTGGGAACGGCTGCGGTCCCCCACTGGCGGAGTGTAGTCAGTGATGAGGAGTGATTATGGAGTTTGGGCTATGTGACGGTTGAGATGTGTTGGTTTCTGTCTTATAGTAATTATATATATGATTGTGTGATTAATACTGACCCCGTCTTTTTTTTGTAAAACTGTGGGGATCCATTCGGGGATGGTGAGCAGTTGTTGAGCAGGTATGAGTCGAGACATATGGGCTAGCTGGGATGTGTCGCCACGAGATGATAGAGTCTTCCGCTGTAGTTTGAGTAGTTTGTCAGACATTTTGTTTAGTGGTATAGACATTTGGTTTGAGAACATGTAACCCGTATTTTATCAGTTGGTTTGAATTGGATTCACTAAACTTATACTATTTAAATGTTGTTTCGTTATTGTCTTATGATTATCATTGCCTCGGGAAACCGAGATGGTGACATCTTTATACCTGAGTGGTCCTGGTAAGGCACTTGGAGTATGGGGGTGTCACAAGTCCGGCTCAAGGAAAGTTGTTGCGTTCTGATGGGGACTTCTCGATCTCGGGTTGGTGTGACTCGGACTACGCGGGTTGTCCTGTGACACGTCGATCTACTACTGGTTGGTTTGTGTTTCTTGGAGGTTCGCCTATCTCTTGGAAAACTAAAAAATAGACTACTTTGTCTCTTTCCTCCGCTGAAGCCGAATATCGGTCCATGGCCGCCGTTATCTGTGAATTAAAATGGTTGAAAGGTCTTCTGGTCTTTTTGGGTGTTCCTTTTCCCACCTATGAAGCTTTTTTGTGATAATCAATCTGCCGTACATCTCGACCAGAACCCGGTCTTTCACGAGCGCACCAAACACATTGAAATCGATTGTCATTTCGTTCGTGATGCTATAACGGAAGGCTTAATTACTCCCGTCCATGTCTCGTCTTCCGAGCAACATGCCGATCTTTTTACCAAGGCATTGGTGTCCCTCAATTCTCCTATCTACTTCGCAAGCTGAGCATTCTCGGCCTTCATGCTCCAACTTGAGGGGGGTGTTAGGATTACAATAAGTCTTTAGATTAACAAGAAGTCTTTCGCATATTTCCAAGTAGTCTTTGGACAACTTACAAGAAGTCCATTCATTGTAATCATTGCATTTGGCTTGTCATCCCTTGTATAAATAGTTTGCTTATGCTAATGAAATAAACAGACTTCCCCTTTCAATCATTCTTATCACTACATCCATCAGATAGTCTGAGTTTGACGTTAACTCAAATGATTTTCAATAGCAAAGATTATGAGCTTTGGACAGATGCAGTCCGGAACGATCTCAACGCCAAAAATAAATTGGAGTTCGTCGAGGAAATTGTGAAAAAGTCGGTTGTCAATGAAGGAGAAGAAGAGAGTCTTTAAAGCGGTCGCATGGAGTCAATATAATGCCATGGTAAAAGCATGGTTAAGGAATGTCATCGAGCCCTGACTCCATCCATGCATCCCCATTCAAGGAACGGTGACAGAGATTTGGAAAGAACTAAAGGAACGTTTCTCAGCTGGTAATGCACCTCGTGTATATCAGTTGAAAAACGAGTTGAATGAATGCAAAAAAAGCAAGAATCAATCGATCGTTGAGTACTGCGTACACTCGACGGAAGGCGATACGGGATGAGTTAGGAATCTATAGCAAGCCATGTCCCTCAATGCACCACCTGTAGTGCGGCTGCGGCTTTAGATAAGAAACGAGAGGAGGAGAAAGTCCATCAGTTTCTTATTGGACTCGACACGAGCCTTTATGGACACCTTCGTACAAATTATTTGTTAATGGAAGATGATATAGCGTCCCTTAGCAGAGCTTATGCGCTTTTAATGAGAGAAGAAAGGCATAGAGCCGTGATAAAGACCAAAGGGGAGATTAATGATGCAGCCACGGTGGCTCGAACGACCAGTGGAGAAGGTAGAGTACGCGAAATTGGCTCGAGCAAGGAATAAGGGGAAACTGATCTGATACGTTGCACGTAATGCACCAAGTACTATCACACGGAAGAGAATTGTTGGGAGAAATATCCCGAGAAATTTCCCAATAGAGGCCGAGGCCGTCGTGGATACGGGCGTGGAGGGCGAGGACAAAGGAACACGTTCCAGGTGGCCAACGCCGCATCATCAACTGAAACAGAGTTGCATAAGCAGTCGCTCACGCAGAAGAGGTAGGTCATTTATATGTGCTATCCAGTATCATTCATTTAAGTTTACACGCTAATTATCAGTTATATGTGCTATCCAGTATCCAATGCCAATAAATTGTTGTATGTTGAGATATGTCGGGATATCGACCGAAAAGTTTTCTTGGCAACAACTCTTTTGATTTTTTTTATTCAAGAGAATTCTTGTTTGTTTATGTTGGGAAATTATCAACAATTTCATTCTCACTGGGAGAGAAAATAATGATCGATAAGGGAACCTTAGAATTAGACTAACTACAACCGATAATTAGGGCTGAGTAAAAAAATCCGATATGATGTATTATTTTAAAAATGGATATCAGATCCGGTTTTTTTCCCTTGTCCTCCGATCCAATTTTTCCCCTCGTTTTTCCGATTCGGTATCCAATTTTAAAAAAATTTCATTTTAAAAACCGGATCGGATATCCAATTTAAATTTTCTGTCGAGATGATTTCATTTGCTTAATACTATGATGTATTTTTTTAAATCTAACTTTAAGCTATTGTAAATTAATGCTTATCATGTAAACTTTGCGGTTTTAAGACTTGTTAATTATAGCAGGAATGAACTGAATTATCTTTTTGAGACAGGCAAAATTAGATTGAGGCACATTAAAAAAATCGGATCGGATCCGGTTTTCAAAATCTGATTATCCAAATTTTCGGATTCCGGATATCCGAATTATTCGGACTAGATCTGGATCACTAAAATTCATAATTTTAAAACTGTATATCCGATCCGATTTTGAAATATGGATCGGATATCCGATTTTACTCAGCCCTAGTGATAATGCATGAGAGTGTTCAAGGTCAAATACAAGACATAAATCTCCAAATAAAGAAGATGTGAATCCACTAATCAAATTGCCTAGAATCTACCTTGCTTAATTATGTTTTGAGATATGATGTTATGAGAATCATGGCTTATGCCACCCATATATTTTAGATATTATTATTCTAGATATTTATTAATTTGATTACACGCATGACTAATTTAATTGAAATACTATTTTCACTATTTTATTCATTTAAGTTTGAAAGTTACACATGAATTATCAGCTAGTGATATTTAAATGTCATATACACTCACTTTTTTTTAACGGTTATTTTAATTAATGTTACTTACATAATTTTTGACTAAACTTTTGCCATGGTGCTATGGATCAAATAAGGTCCCCGTGTTTTTGACATAGGGGTCAAGTTTGTTTCACGTTGATTCGTGGACACTTAGATCAACTAATAAAGAGTTTTTCTAGCTTAATTAGATATTGAGTTTAAAATGTGATAATGCAGACATGCAGCATTGTTAAAACTAATATAAGTGCGAGTTTACTGCTTTTATACTCCTATTTGGCTTGAATCGGAGAAAACTTGATGTTATACATAAAAAATGCAAGTCTTTGAAATACCAACTATAATGTAATATGAGAATAAGTTGGATTCTCAATAATTGTTTGGTATTTGGTTATTGTGTAGGAAGTCATAAGTAGAGCACAATATACCACGTCACTTGGCCAGTTGGCAATAACACCAATTTTAGACATGCCTAATTTTTGGTTTCTATTAAATTAAGCCAGTTTTAAGTCCGACCAATATACTACTATTGTAGTTCGAGGTAAGGTCTTGTCTTAATATATACCCATTCTTATAAGTTGATCACGACAACATCTGCCTGAGAATCCCCTTATGCCATATTTTTCAGATATTGTTAGAATAGATATTTATTAATTTGATTACACGCATGGCTATTTTTTTTTTCCTGGACGAAATGGGGCGATAAATTAAATAGAAATTATAAAGTTACAAGAGGACATTAGGGGCAGAGGCAATTTAAGGATTTTAATAAGGGGGTGCGTAAAATTTTCTAATAATGAAAATATTGACTATTCTGAATAAAATTTTGTTTAGTTGGACAAAATGTATGGTGATATGATATTGGATAAAAATTGGTCAATACAAGGATTGAACCAACGACTATAACTAAAAAATGTCTTAATAACGACTAGACCCACATAATTTATGTGCTCACTTAGCAAAATTGTACTCCCTCCGTCTCGGTCAATTGTTGTACTTTGATTTTGGCACAAAGATCAAGAAAAGAGGAATGAGCCAATTACTAAGTGACAAGTGGAATAGATTGAGTGTGAATGATCAAATTGTTCATCAAGTTCATTCTTAACATAGAAAGGACAACAAGTCACTGAGACACCCCAATATGGAAAAAGACAACAAATGACCAGGACGGAGGGAGTAATTATTTTAGGGAAAAGGGGGTGCAGATGAACCCCCTGCACCCCATGAGAAACGCCCCTGTTACGGGGCGGGTTAGGGGATAAAGCTACAATAGCGGAATTAATTTTACAAAACGAGTCAACAAAGCTCGGTACAGTATTCCACCAAAAGTTTCGCATGGCTAATTTAAGATATAATTGTGACTTACAAGCTACCTCTTTTGACACAAAAATCTAAGTTAAATCAGTAACAATGGCTAAAATTATTAAGCAAAATTTATTGTTGCTACTCGAAAATTTTTAAAATCGCGGTTTTAGTAAAGAAATTAAACTGAAAGAAGACCTTTTGCTACCCAAAAAATTCGTTTCTGGTTATGCCTCTACCGCTGTGGTATAATATTTTTTTCCGATATTGTGATAAGCAAAGGAACCCTATATCTCTCACAGAGTAATATATGCTAAAAGAGCCTCTCCTTTTTCGATTTGAGACTATTTTCTTTATATTTAAGTGTCACAATTCACAAATTTTTCTTTCGTTTAAGCACCAATGTAGACTACTTGGAAACCTATCTACATTGATTCTATTACGAATTATTCCCTCTGTCTCGGTCATTTGTTGTCTTTTTTCATTTTTGGGTGTCTCAGTCATTTGATATCTTTTCTATTTTAAGAATGAATTTGATGAGTAATTTGATCAATCTCATTTAATTTGTTCCACTTGTCATTTAGTTATTGGTCTTCTCCTCTTTCTTTGATCTTTGTGCAAAAACCAAATGACAATAATTGACGGAGACGGAGAGAGTATGATATACTCCCTCTATTTTCTATTATTACTTCATTTCTCTATTATTCGTGAGGTATATTTTAATGAAATGAGGTGAAAATAGAAAAATGAAAAGACTAGTATATACTACAGCACGTTCAGTGAAACTCAACAAGTTAGGTTACACGCGTTTTGAATTCATATGCTTATCCGATCATTGGTTTTTCGTTATGACATCAACACTCAGAAACTAATTTATTAAACTAAAGTTGAAACTAGTTCAGAGTGACCAAGTGAAGCAAGTTGGATTAGTCTTTGTATACGATATGAATAATAGAAACAAACAAAATAATATTTGGCCTCACTTATATTTTGGCCATGTGAACATACATGAATAATAGAAATGTGTATTTATTTCCTAAAAAAAATAATAATGTATATTTATGGCTGCTGAACAATGATGTATCTGTCACTATTATGAACATGTGCTAAAAATATACTTCATAATGTATTTCTAGCAATAAAAAACATGCACTTCACACGGTTTACTTCCATAATTTCACTATAAATACCTTTGCTTTGTTGCACAATAATTCATATCATAAAAATAAGTAGCAATCCACATTTTATCCACAAAAAACAATGATTTCTCTAGCCATTCCCATCATAGTAGTCTTTATTAGCATACTACTAGCTTCATGGAGGTCAGTAATGAAACTATTCAAACTACCAAAAATATTAACCTCCAAATTAACAAAGAAAGTAGATATCAATATTTCACATTTACCTCCTAGTCCTCCAAAGTTACCCATAATAGGACACCTCCACTTAGTAGGGAGCTTACCACATCGTAGTTTCCAAACCCTAGCCAAGAAATATGGTCCTATTATGCACCTTAAACTAGGCTCCATGCCTATTATCGTGGTTTCATCACCCGATATGGCGGAACGCCTTCTTAGAAACCATGATGTCCTTTGTGCAAAGAGACCCATGTCCGATGTTTCACATGACCTTTCATATGGCTCAAAGGGGGTCATATTTACCCCATATAGCGCTTATTGGCGAAACGTGAGGAAATTGTGTGTGATGGAGCTTTTAAGTGCTTCTAAAATAAGATCATTTGCATGGTTAAGGAAGGAAGAGATTGCGAAACTAGTGTGTTCGCTTAAGAATGCTTCGGAGGCTAATCAGCCTATTGAAGTTGGAGCGAGTGTGGGTGGTGTTTTAGAAGAGTTGATATATCGAATGTTGTATGGAAGTCCTAAAGAGGACTTGGCTCTTAGGTCTGTTGTCCTTGAGGCCTTGAGACTTTCCGGTACCCTCAATATTTCCGACTACCTAACTTTTCTAGCTCCCTTTGACATTCAGGTTTGTTTCAATTACAACCTTATATATTATATTTTATATAGTATTGCACAAATTTTAATTGTCTCATTTCTAACTATAATAAATTACTCATTCCAATTATATTGGGTTTACTATAAAAGTATATGCAGATATCACATGTTAATAATGTATTTTGAGTTTTATATATATCCTCCAATATATATTTATCATATAATTTTTCATATTTAAATTAAGGAAGAGCATATATAACAAATTTCTCACTTCAATTAATGATGTATTTTGAGGCTTATAGAGCATGTATTTTTTGGTTTATAGAATTTCTTGTTTCATAAAGCACTCCCTTCGCCCCATTAGTTTAACCATTAATTAATTAAAATGTTGGTCGACTTAATTTGACATCTATGTATACTTCAGGGCCTTAAACGGCGAATCAAAAAGCTTATGGTAACCGTTGACGATGTGTTAGAGAAGATTATCAGCAACCACGAAGACGAAGCTAAAAGGGAACAACGAACTCACAAAGATTTAGTAGATGTTATGGTATCAATAATGAAAAATAACAATTGCCCTAGTAGTGGACCGTCATATACAATTGAGAGGGATAATATTAAAGCCATTCTAATCGACTTAGTCGTACCAGCAATCGATAGTGCTACTAACATCGTAAGATGGGCACTTGCATCTCTTTTAAAACACCCACACAAAATGAAAATACTTCAGAAAGAAATAGAAAGTGTTGTAGGAATGAATAGAATTGTTGAAGAAATAGATATACCTAAATTTCGTTACTTAGATTTAGTAATTAAGGAAATATTTAGGTTATATCCTATAATATTTGCTCCACATGAGGCCATGGAAGAATTTTCATTTGATGGGTACAAAATTCCCAAAGGTTCACAAATATTTTTAAATTCATGGGCAATTGGTAGAGACCCGAGTATATGGTCTGATAATTGTGAGGAGTTTCACCCTGAGAGGTTTATAGACAATGATATTGATACGATTAGCGGACAAGATTTCCGACTAGCTCCATTTGGGTTCGGTCGAAGGAGATGCCCGGGAACTCTTCTTGGTTTATTGAATGTGAAGTTGTTGTTATCTCAGTTGGTTCATTGTTTTGACTGGACGATGGCTGATGGTAAATCCCCAGAAGATTTAGTGTTGAAGGAGAAGTTTGGCCTTGTTATGTCCATGGCTAATGACTTGGTGTTGATCCCCAAATACCGTCTCCATAATGTTTAAAACATATTTATTTTTCATTTAGCTTATCTCAATAATGTATTTGTCCATTTTTTATAGTTTCATGAATTCGATTTCACATTTGTAAGTATATTAGTCGCTTTTATGATAATAGTTTTCAATTACACCTTCTACAGTTTTACGTCATATTTAGATTGTCATGTGTGGATTCATTAACATTTGACGTTTAATCATCTCATCCCGTCATTTGTTTCTTCCTTTTAGAATCGGAGCTAAGCAGAGTTTCCCATGCCATGGCCCTGACAAACTGATAGGAAAATAACTAGGTGTTGTAATAACTAGAATTAACTACCAAATTAACAAATTATAACCTTAACTAGACTCTACTACTTATAACAAAGACAATAGTACAATAGTAAAGTGGAAGTAATGGTCGAACTCAGTTGAAGGAAGTTAAGCTAAAGAATTGATTTCTAAACTAAATGTCACTACTAATTAAGATGCTACAACTAACAAAGGATTAACAAGACAACTTAATCAAAACTATGGCTATGAACAATAGAAAACACGGAAATTTTCATGTGATGGAAAGAAAAGAAACAACTAAACTTTAAAGCTTTATTAGAGAAGTTAATTCACCAAACACTTGTTATGCCTCGGTTTCCGCCAGCAAATTGGCATGTGCATCACATGCCACCCGCCATTGATCCAAATTTTCCAACCTTTGGCCTTGTTGTTGTTGCCAAGTGTGAACTTCCATCCCCTATTTACTAAATGAATAGGCAACCTCACAAATTTTCCCTCCAAAAAACATCTTTCTAAATAAGGTAACTAATAACACTTATGTATACATTAACTAAGGTAACTAATAATCATAATAATTTATTTCATTAACATATTATCTTTTCATTAAAATTGATCTTTTCATCAAATTATCTTTTTTTTACTAAACTTGAATCTATAATCTTTTAATTAAAATATTTTAATAAAAAAATTGTATCAAACTATGATTTATTATTTACTGATTTTATTATTTGAAAATGATTTGTCTCATATACTATGTATGAAACAAAATTAAACCGTTTTAATTACTTTCGAGACAAAAAAAATGAGAAAATTTATAAATTGGAATCATTAACTTTGCGTTATAAAAAAGATATTATTTACAAAAATACATTTCAACATGCTACTCAATTCTTTTAGTTAATTTTCAGTTTCAACTTTTTATTTCTCAAAGCAAAATGCAATAATGAGAAAAATGAACAATTAACGAGATACCACTATCATATATCTAATTTAGTAAAAAAAACTAAAAAAAATTATAAGCCGTGTATTTAATGCACGAGGTATAACTTAATTAAGTAATATAAAAATAAAAGTTCTATAAATACCGCACATTTATTGCGCGGGATCTAAACTAGTTTTCCCACTAATTTGGGTGAAACTCCCCGGGATTCATTGAAATAGTCGAACAGTTTTTGTTGCCAAGGGAAATAGGTGTGCTTGAACTTGTGCCCGCCTCATACATAGGTGTGTATTGTATGGTCGGGCCACTCTCAATCCTCTCTATCTCCCTCTCTTCTTCACTCTCCACATTAACAACCGGTGGAGTGGCCACTCTTCTTCTCCTTATCCTTGACCCTTGTTGTTCTTCCACATTTTCTCTATGATCCTCATCAGAGGGGCAAAAGAATGTGCGGCCCGGCGGCCACTAGGAATCGGAGCATTGCGGGGGAGGATCATGTATGGAGTCTTCCCCATCCCTAGCCAAAAGAATGAGAAGTTGATGTCATTGATGACTTGGATCATGTGGGTTTCCGTCAACCCTTGCGCATTGTAGAAGGCATTTCCCCCAAATGGGGATTTGGTTTTCCGGAATCTCTCCCACATAGTGAGCCACAAAGAAGCTTATCAAGCCCCCGCTATTTATCGGAGCCTCCGTTCTCTTTTTGTGCTTAATACAAGAATGGACAAAAAGTCGTGCCTAATTCGGTACCCTATCACCTTCGGGAACAAATAAGCAATAAACCTAGTCAAGATACGGATATCAGGGTTTGTGATGGCAGAGAGTTTGTTATTATGGTCTTAGGTTTGCCTCCCCGTGATATCACACCATACTTCATTAAGCTTCCTCCAGGGTGGGTTAGCAAGGGTAGGAGGTTTGGTGATGTCCATCACCTCCCATGCTTCGTCATAGGTGATGGAGTGCCACTCTTTGTTAAGTAGAAAGTTTATCCTCTCATTGGCCCCCTCCCCCGTAGTGTTGATTGAGGTGAGGAACTCAAAGGTATAAGATTGATATGTGTTCGCACACACATCCATGTATCTCTCTAATCCCACCTTACTCAAGAGTTGTAATGTGAGTTCCTCAAGGCCTAGTTTTTGGTGGGTTTCTCGGTGTAGGAATTTGGTGATGGGTAGGAGATGGTCTTTTTCTAGTTTCTTGAAGACCTTCTTAAGGTCGGTGTTTAATTAACCTCTCATCTCCCACAAATGGTTTGGGTGCACTTGCTTCCCCTTGTTGAGTGGACTTTCTTTTACCAAAAGCCATGGTACCTAGCAAGAATGAGCAACAACACCAAAAATGCACTTAGAACTGATTTTTTACTCTTTGGGGGCAATTCAACAAACTCCTTCTATGAACTACTTTAAATGTGATTAATTAGGTGATGTTTGATGAATCCCTTTGTCCTCACTCAGAAAATAAGTCCTCACTCAGAAAATAAGTTTATTCCAGCAATTATACACCACAATGAACAAGCATAATCCAAAATCTAAGTCAAAATGATACTAATTTCGGAATTCACAAAGCAAGAAATGAAAAAGTTGAGAAAGTTTTTTTATACCTCCCCGATTCCACTTAAATTGCTTCTTGATTGATGTAGAATACCAATAAACCCTTCTTGAGTGCTTCAATACCCAAATAAACCACTTGAATTGCTTGAAATCAATACCTTGGAAAGTTAGGGTTTTGGAGGAAATCGGGGGAAAATCAAATTTTTGGTGCAAGTTTTGATGAAGTTGGTGATGGAGTGATGTTGGGAGATGGATTTGATGATATAGTTAGAGGTTTATTGAAGTTTGTTGGTGATTTGAGGGGTGTGGTTGGTGTGGTTGGTGTTCTTGGTGAAGGAGAAGTGTTTTTAAGAGATGGGTATGTCAAAATAATGAGGATGAGAGGATAAGAATCCCGTGCTTTGAAGGCTTAAGCTTAATTCACGGCAGATAATTGCGGAGGCTGCGCTTCCCGCTGGAATGGGTGACTACATCCCAATCCTATGATCTTGCCTTAGTTGATTTTTCTTTTTTCTTTTTCTTCTCTTCTCTTTCTTGACCTTCATAGGTGATGTCCCGGGTCAAGTCACCCTTTATTTCTTCATAGCACGCCTTCCAAGAACACTTTTCCAAGATACTACACTTCAACAAACCGTCAAAAGGCTCCACAATTGATACACATTTTTTTAAGGCACACACTCTAGCCAAAAAAAACGGTAACTTGCGGAATTAAACTATTCTATGAATGCATGTAAGTATTATTCAAAGGGATAGAGTATATATAAAGTTTTGCCGTATATTTAATGTTGATGGCTTGACAAAGTGTCTCTTAGGCCTCAATCTTGGTAAATCAGGTCGGTCCAATGTGAGCTCTTCTTCTCCATGTATTTGAATGCCTTCATGATATACCTTGATTCTTTGCTCATTCATTTTGATTGTATTTCCCGAGCTTAGATTCTCCACTTCCGCCACTCCATGGGAATAAACGTTTCTCACTATATATGGCCTGATCCAACGAGATCTCAACTTTCGTGAAAATAGTTTGAGCCGGTTTTGAAACACGAGAACCTTTTTGCCTTCTTCTAACTCCTATCTACTTACCATTTTATCATGCAAAACCCTTACTTTCTCTATGTAAATAACGAAATTGTCATAGGAATCTAGCCGAATCTCTTCAATCTCTTGAAGTTGCAACTTCTTATGCAAGCCCGCTTTATCAGTGCTTAGATTAAAGGCTTTAACAGCCCAATAGGCCTTGTGTTCCACCTCCACCGGTATATGACATGCCCTTCCATATATTAGTTGATATGAGGACATGCCAATGGGGGTTTTATAAGCGGTCCTATAAGCCCAAAGATCATCATTCAATCGGTGGCTCCAATCTTTGCGGTCTGGGTTTACGATCCTCTCAGGCACACCCTTGATTTCTCGGTTTGAAACCTCCACTTGACCATTAGTTTGGGGATGGTAAGCGGTGGAGATCTTGTTTACAACTCCATATTTCTTAAGGAGACCTTGAATAACTTGGTTGCAAATATGGGTGTCCCGGACACTTTTAATAGCCCTTGGATACCCAAATCTTGAGAAAATGTGCTCTTGAACGAAAGTGGAGGCGGTTTTTTCATCATCATTCCATGTGGTAATTGCTATCCACCTGGACACATAATCTACGGCTAATAAGATATAAAGAAACCCATTTGAATTTGGGAAGGGGCCCATGAAATCAATCCCCCATACATCAAATATCTCACAAAAGAGCATAGGTTGTTGCTTCATCTCTTGTCTTCTTTATATGTTACTACATCGTTGGCACCTAACACTGTAATACTCGCCCTGTTTAAGGGCCCATTGACCGACCGTTTGATCAGAGGAGACCCGTAGCAATGGATATGAGAGAGGATATGAGACTAACTCGACCTAGTAGGGGATACTCGGCCGAGTTGTGGTAATACTCGACCGAGTATGGGTCACTCGGCCGAGTATAAAGATACTCGATTGAGTACTACGTCTGTTAATGCGTTATCATAAAACGCGAAATCGTAAACCTTATTTCATTTTCGATGGTTCCCTTATCTTTCTAACCCTAACCTCTCTCTCTCCTACCTATCACACACCTCTCTACACTTTCTCATCTAGCCTAGACACTAACCCAAGAAGGGGAAATGGTCCATGCTTGGAGTCTTCGAGTCGGGATGTCATCATTTCCTACTTCAGTCCGCGTCGTAAGGTAAGTCGTCGTTTCGTTGCTGTCCTTCAATAGGTCTTTGAGATAGTCTAGTAATAGGATATGGTTACTACTTGTAGGATTCGCCTTGAAGTCTTGTCTGGCTAGTTGTTGGATGCACTTGTACGGATTAGCGATAAGGTAGGGTTTCCCTACTCGGTTTACTGTTTAATTGATTTAAGATACGTGTTGTAATTGCTTGTACGATTGATATTGTGATTGATTGTTGTTGGTGGATTGGAGTATGGTGTTGGTGTTGGTGATGTTCGCGAGGTGCATCCTCGGCTGAGTGGAGTCACTTGCGGGAGTTGCTTCACGCCCTAGTTTCACCCTCTATGGAACCTGCCACAAGAGGGGATGTGCAAATTAATGAACAGGGTTATCGCTCGTTGATGAGCGGGGCTTAGGTGGGTACGGTTGCAGTCTCCCACTGGTAGGACTACACACTTTAGTGTGTAGTTAGTTATGAGATGTGATTTGGAGTTGGAGGTGGATTGTGATCAGTATTTTATCCTATCGTACTTTGTCTTATCTTGTTTACACAGTAAACTGACTCCATGTTGTCTTTTAAAAACTATGCTGATCCATTCGGGGATGGTGAGCAGTTGGTTTAGCAGGTATAGCTAGTCTTGATGGTTGCGAGGCTTGGAAGGAAATCAAGTCATCACGCTACCGAAGTAGATGTCGCCGTGTCTCACATTTAGTAGTTCTTGTGGTTGTCTGTGTTGTATCTTTATCACGCTGTTTAACGATGTAAAATATAAAACTATTTAATATACGTTCTGCTATTGTTATTTGATATACTACCTCGGATAACCGAGATAGAAGCACGTTTATACACTAGGGTGGTCATTGGTAAGGCACCTTACTTGGTGTATGGAGGTGTTACAAAGTGGTATCAGAGCGACGATTTTGGAACCTGAACCAATGAATCAAACGAATGTAGGGTGTCAAATTAAAATGAACCTGGTGTATGTGTGTTGGGAGCCCCTTATGTCGCATATGCTTGAAGTTGAGATCATCGAACTTGATGAGTCCTTATCTAATACCGAGGTTCCTAAAGAGATCTTAGACCGCAAAGTACGCAAGACAAGGAATGGTGAGACCGTCTTACTCAAAGTGCTTTCGTCTAATAATAATTTGGAAGAGTCCACATGGGAACCCGAGGAGGCTATGCGAGAGCGTTTTCGCACCCTTTTTGAGCTGGTATGTTTGGTTATGGGGACGTAACTGTTGTCTTTTTAAGGGGTAAAAGATAGCCACATGTTTGTTTTTGAGTTAGTCTGGGTCGGTTTAACGATGTTCTGTGATGTTTTGTGTTAGTTTAGCTATGTTTGGGTCGTCTGGTTGGTTGTGTTGGGAGTTTTATTGGTCTTGTTTTGTGTGTATAGTGTGAACCTTGGGGACGAAGTTCTTTTTAAGGAGGGAAGACTGTAATACTACGTATTTCCTAAGCTTGTACTCGGCCGAGTATGGCCTGGTCGGCCGAGTATGGGGTGTCGTGTATTCTGGACAGTTTACTGCCCAGGAATACTCGGCTGAGTATGTGGAATACTCGACCGAGTAGAGGGTACTCGGCCGAGTATACTCTATACTCGACTGAGTATCCGGTCTGACGGGTGTTATTTTCGCGGTTTGATTTAGAGATGATTAGAGTTATATAAGACGCGTTAATCAGTTTCTAATCACTTTTTACAAAGACTAAAAATTTCAACGAAGCTCTATTCCTCTCTAAATCCCTCCCTAGTGCGTGATTGCTAGCAAGTTTCTTCATCTTTTATTGTATCGCCGGTGTCGGTAAGTCCTTGATTTCGTTGTTAGTTCTTTGATTATCTTTTAGGGTTTGCCTTGATTTATGAATTGGGTGAAAAAGGGTGTTGCATATGGTAACTGGAGTTTATGTGATTGTTGTTAGGTGATGAATTCGTAGAGGAGCCATTCTAGATTGCTTTGCTTATGTCTCTTTGCAGTTACGCTAAAGTAGGGTTTCCCTACTGTGTTACCGTTAATTGATTTAAGATTATGTTGGTATTGGTGTGGTTGTTGTGATGGTTGTTGAGTGGAGTCACTTCCGGGAGTGGCTTCACGCTTTAGTTTCGCCCTCTGTGGAACTCGCCATAGAAGAGGATGTGCACATTAATGAACAGGGTTATCGCTCGTTGATGAGCGAGGCTTAGATGGGGATTGGTTGCGGTCCCCCACTGGTGGCGAGGATTACCCGTTGCGATGGTTAATCTGGCAGGGCTACACACTTCGGTGTGTTGTCGGTTACTATATGAGATCGAGAGTTTGGAGGTGGATGATGATCAGCTGGTTGCCTTTTTGTACTTGTCTTACTTTGATTATACAGTAACTGACCCCGTTGTTGTTTTGTAAAATCTGTGGTGATCCATTCGGGGATGGTGAGCAGATTGTGACACGTGATGAAGTTCACTAGCTATGGGGCAGTCATAGGGAGTCATCACTCGAGTCTAGCTTCCGTCGTCAAGAGACTTAGCTTTCATTGCTAGTTGTCAAACTTTCATAAGTGTACATTGGTTTTGGATTTTTGAGAGTATGTAAACTTTAATCTTTTATACTTTAATAATTGTGTTTGGATTGTTAACTTTGATATACTAACCTCGGGCAAACGAGATGGTGATGGTCTGTCATGTGAGGGTGGTCCTGGTAAGGCACCTTGGTATGTGGGGGTGTCACAAAACTGACGGCGCCAACAACAACAATTACATAAGGATTATAAGTGCGGTTACCGTTCTAGTGATCGGAATCAACAAACGTACGGGTTGGCTGCAGTTAAAGAAAAAGGTTGAAGACATGAAGTAGTTGAATCTGGTAGTGCAAATGAGACTGAGCTTGAGCCACAACAGCGACATTAAAGGTGAGACAGGGTTGTACCGCTCTTGGGGAACAAAGGTGAACCGCTGATGGGGAGTGGAATAAAACAAAGGGAGGGGAATCATTCCACCGGAGATGAGGAAAGAAACCGCCTCATCTCCGGCGGACGACCGATCGTATAGAGGAGCGCAAGTGCCGGGCGGTGGTGGTTGGATGTGGTGGATCAGATTAGGTTATATTTGGGGGGTTTTTAATTTTGGGGTTTTTTGTCTTTCTGCGATTTTTCGTTTCCTTAAAAATAATACTTAGGCCCTGTTCTTTTTGACTGAAATTGTCTGAACTGAACTGAACCGAACTGAACTGAATTGAACTAGACTTAATGGAGCTGAACTGAACTGGACTGAACTGAACTTATCTCAACTGAAATAATAATAAAAAGATTATACTAATACTAATAATAACATCAATACTAATAATAATAATAATAATAATAATAATAATAATAATAAATATTATAATAACAATAATACCAATACAAATAATAAATATTATAGTAATATTATTCATTAATAATAATATATTAATATAATCTAATAATAGTAATCTAATAAGATGTATAAAATATAAAATAGTAATATAATAATAATATATTAGTAATATAAAAGATAACATTATTAATAATAATATAATTTATTAATACTAATAAATAAAAAATAAATAATTTAATAATAATAATAGTAATAATAATGTTATGAATAATATTAATAATATTAAATATATTAATAAAATAATAAATATAATAATATAAACAATACGAATTAATTATAAATAAATATAATAGTAATATAATAAATAATAAAATAATAATAATAATAATAAGAAGAAGAAGAAGAATAGTAAATAAATTAATATAATAATAATGATATTAATAAGAATATAAAATAAGAATAATAATATTAATGTCGAAATAAACTAATATAAACTGAACTAAACTGAATTTATTAGAATTGAAATTAATTTCAAAAGATGATGGTCTTAATTATGAGAAATAAGAGATATAATTGAGGTTAGATGTTAGCCGCCTACAACCAAGCATTTTGATCCCGTGCCCTCACTTCACAATCACCTACACGGTGGCTTATTAATATTAACCCATACGACAGAGTTATCCTACCCCTCCATTAATGTCCCAAACATAGACCAACACCAACATGTTGTTTAACTCACGTCTCAACAACACCATCAAGGCACCCACCATTACACGTCCTTACTTGGGTCTTAATGATTCAACTCCTGTTTCGTTCTTGTTTTAAACGAGGCCACCCCTATCAACCTGACACTTTTTCACTGTTTGCTAACACAGTAGGCCCTCCATATTTGTGTTTTTAGATATTGTTAGAATAGATATTTCCTAATTTGATTATACGCATGGCTATTTTAATTGACATATTATTTCCAGACGATCATTAATTTAAGTTTGAAAGGTACACGCTGCGGTTATTTGGAGACTTTTAACTGTTATATATACTCAATTTGCGTTAATCGTTCATTTTATTTCTGGTAAAAATACCCATCTCGACATCTCATCTATCGTACTTGTTTAATAGGAAGTTGTAATTTTATTTTTAATAATGTTGTACGAATCTACGACTTCGAGTCTGGGAGTCGTACTATTTGTATGTAAACAATCTATCTTTACTACTGTCAAAAAAAAAAAAAAAACCAAAAACGTGACTAGATAAATAAGACGGACATAATACCTCTTTTAACACGAGAATGTAAGTTAGATTAGTAACAATGGCTAAGTGATCAAGAAATGTTATCGAATTAAATACTTTACATAAGTAAGTTTTTCGAGAGAGCGTCTATCACTACATTAATGAGGGACAAGCAATAACTATAATAAAAACAAGTTAAAAATAAAAAAGATAAAAATAAAATAAAATAAAAATGATAACTACCTATTATGAGAGAGGTCTCTCACTAACATTAATGAGAGACCGTCTCTCTTCTGAATATGTGAACATTTTATTAGATTTTTAGGACAAACTTAAATTAATAATGGATAGAACAATATTATACGCGAATAATATTATACAATATCTACATAATATCGTATTTTAGCTAATTATTGTATATATCTTCTAATTGCCATAATTGTGTGATATTATTAGATAAATATTGTAGGGTGTGCTTTGCATAAATATGTTTTAATTATTATGCAAATCATCAATAATACACAAAACTTCTCCATGTTTGTTTCATTTTTTCTAGTTCTTCTTGGCATCAGAGTAATTCGATCCTGGGCAAATTTTCCAAAAAATCAAAACCGTTTTCTTTCTCAAAAACGTCAAGTCATGGTTGGAGTAGGTGGCGATTGAAAGAAGAGCAACGGAGGCAAGGGAATCAAACAAATTGCCCTGTCGTCGCCATTGTATATCTACATGTTAAGATTACAAGAAGTCTTTAGATTTACAAGAAGTCTTTGGCATATCTCCAGGTAGACTTTGGACAATTTACTAGAAGTCCATTCATTGTATTCATTGCATTTGGCTTGTCATCCCTTGTATAAATAGGTTGCTTATGCTAATGAAATAAACAAACTTCCCCTTTCAATCATTATTATCATGGTATCAGGTTTCCAGGTTACCTAAAACCAAAAAAAAAAAAAATATACAACCAAACTCATCCAAACACGAAGATCCTCAACACTGTTCGTATGGCTGGCGATGACCTACCCGAGCCACCGAAGCTCGATTTCTTTAACCCTTACTTCCTTGGCTCCAATGATACTCCTAATCTTAAAATCACCAATGTCGTACTCCGTCGTGATAATTACGATTCCTGGAAAAACTCAATGACGCGATCCTTGAAATCTCGTCGCAAATTCGGTTTTATCGATGGGTCTATCACCAAACCCACCGATCAATTCGGACTTGACAATTGGGTGGTGGTTAATTGCACCCTTTGTCAATGGATTATGAACACTATCGATCCTTCACTGTTGGACAGCATCTCCTACGCCGAGGTGGCCTCGGTTTATTGGGCCGAATTGGCAAATACTTTCTCGGTTGTTGACGGGACCAAGATACACAACTTAAAAACTCAGTTACATGAATGCAAACAAACAAAAGGTATGGATGTTTCCACATATTTTGGCAAACTTAAATCTCTATGGGATTCAATTGTGGTGCACGAACCGCCGTTTGATTACAAATGCGGAAAATGTGAATGTACCATTAATCAGGCTGCAATTCAAAGGCTCGATAATGAGCGACTACATCAATTTTTTATGGGACATGATCCCATTTTATATGCCAATGTTCGTTCTCAACAATTCCAACTCGATCCTCTTCCGTCTCTCAATCGGGCTTACCAAGTTATTTTGCAAGAGGAGCGCCTTCGTGCTCCTGCCGCCACTCGTGTTGATGCCTCAGAGGTGATGGCTTTTGCTATACCGGGAGATTCTCGGTCTTCGGTTGATTGGTACTCTTTGCGTGACAGAGCGTGGAGAGAGGCGACAAATTTTCTGCTCTTACTGTGATACTCGTGGTCATGAACAAAATACTTGCTATATTAAGAGTCAACGCTTTCCGGATTGGTGGGGTGATCGGCCTCGTACCTTAGTTGAACTCTGCCGTGCTCGTGATGCTCTTTCCCATGGTTTTGGACCTGGTTCGGGGGGGCAGGTTCGAGCGCTGCCCTTGGTCGTAAGGGTGCTCCTGATGATATGCTCCTTCGGTGCAAGCAAACTTGGTGACAACAAATGTTTCTACAAACACTATTAATGTGTCTGATCGCTTAAGTGGTATGTCTTCTTGGATCATCGACACAGGTGCTTCCAATCATGTCACGGGCAATTTGACGTATTTGGATCCACCACGTAAGATTCCTTCACGAACAGTTGGTCTTCCTAATGGGCAGCGAGTCGTTTCTACCATTATGGGTTCGATGTTCATAAATAAATCGCTTATTCTTCATGATGTTTTATATGTTCCTAGCTTAACTTGAAACCTGCTCTCCGTCTCGCAACTTACCGCTTCGGATAATTATTTTTTCGAGTTTGCTAAAAATTCTTGTATTATACAGGCCCATTCTACGAGGACGACGATTGGAGTAGGTGAGCTGCAGGATGGTTTCTATTGGATTTGTGCTGGTGTTAAAGAACTTGTGGTGCATTCCGTATGTGATAGAACCTCCATTGCTCTCTAGCATCGGCGACTAGGTCATCCGTCTAATAAAGCTTTCAAAGCTATTTCTTTTGCTCATAGTCTTAATTTTAATAAATTCTCTGTTTGTGAGACATGTCATTATGCAAAACAACATCGAGCTCAATTTACTTTAAATAATAAACGTGCTTCCGACATATTTGAATTGATTCACTATGATATTTGGGGACCTTATCGTATTGTCTCTTCGGATCCTCTGGTGCAAAATATTTTCTTACCATAGTGGACGATTTTTTACGGGCCATCTGGATTTCTTTATTGCTTGATAAGACTGAAGTCACCAATATGCTTATGAGTTTTTTATCCATGGTTGACAAGCAGTTTTACAAGTCTGTCCAATTTGTTCAAAGTGACAATGGTAATGAGTTCAACAATATGGCTGACTATTTTTTCCACCACGGAATTCATTTTCAAACTTCTTGTGTTGGCACGCCTCAACAAAACGGCCGTGTTGAACGCAAGCACCGTCACATTTTAAATGTTGCCCGTGCTCTGCCGTTTCAGGCTGATTTGCCTAAGTCCTTTTGGGGGAAATGTGTTCTCACTGCCGCTTATTTAATAATTCGTACTCCCACCGCTATTCTTCACTACAAAATCCCCTATGAATGTCTTTATGGTGTTTCCCCGTCCTATGCAAATTTGCGTGTTTTTGGTTGTTTGTGCTTTGCACACAACCAAAATACGTGTGGCGACAGGTTTGAAAATAGGGGTCGGAAGTGCATTTTTGTCGGATATCCACATAACAAAAAAGGTTGGAAATTATATGATATTGAGCGGGAATCCTATTTCGTTTCCCGTGATGTTGTGTTCCATGAAACGGTTTTTCCTTTTGCCACTTCCACACCCTCCGCCCCTGAACCCGAGCTTGCTTTAGATACTCCTTTCAATGGGACCCCTACCACCAATATGACGACTTCTACGGGTCATCCTTCTTTCGTCGAGCACTCGGAGGTGTCTCCCCCGAAAACACTGACACCACCGGGTCTGCCCTTATTGAGTGGGGGCGTACTTCTGATGAGGATCTTGTCTTGTAAGATGACAGTACGGCTGACCTCGGCTGGGGTCGACGACAAAAGTTTCCTAATTCGCATCTTCGTGTATATGTTCTTGGCACCGCACAATCTCCTTCCTCCTCGGGCTCACCTAGTCCAGATTCGTCGCCCTCAGGTACTCCTTATTCCTTAGCCAATTACATTGATTCACATTCTTTTTCTTCAAAACATCGGGATTTTCTTCCAGCAATTTCAGGGAACGACGAGCCTCCCTCTTTCAAAGAGGCTATCCGAGATAAAAAAAAAATGGTGTGCCGTTATGGATGCTGAAATTGATGCCCTTGAACGAAATGACACATGGGAATTGACCGAACTTCCTTCTGATAAAAAGTTGTTTGGTGCCATTGGGTGTACAGCATTAAATACAAAGCTGACAGCACCATTGAACGATATAAATCCCATCTCGTTGTCTTTGATAATCATCAAGTCGAAGATCTTGATTATGGGGAAACTTTTGCTCCCGTGGCCAAAATGTTCACTATTCGTGCTTTCTTGACCGTCGCTGCTATGAACAAATGGGAATTGCACCAAATCCTTGTATGGTCTCCGTCAAGCACCTCGGTGTTGGTTTGCTAAACTTGTCGCTGCACTCCGGGAATATGGCTTTCGTCAGTCTTACTCCGACTATTCCCTATTTTCTTTTTCACAACATGTCGTGCGTCTGTTTGTTCTCATTTATGTTGATGACCTCGTCATTGCCGGTAATAATTCCTCTGCCATTTCTGCTTTCAAGTCATATTTGGGCAACTGTTTTCATGTGAAGGATTTAGGTCCTCTAAAATATTTTCTTGGGCTTGAAGTTGCTCGTAGTACCGAAGGGATATATCTTAGCCAACGAAAATATGCTCTTAACATTATTTCTGAGACCGGTTTGCTCGGAGTCAAACCTGCCGTCACACCTATTGAGCAAAACCATAAGCTCAGCTTAGCTACTGGTCCTATCTTGGAGAATATTGACTCATATAGTCGTCTTGTCGGTCACCTTGTTTACCTCGCGATTACCCGACCCGATTTGTCATATGCGGTACATATTCTCTCTCGTTTTCTGAGTCAACCGCGATAAGAGCACCTTGATGCCGCTCTCTGCGTGGTACGATATATAAAGGGCAGTCCGGGCCAAGGAATTCTGTTGCGTTCTGATGGGGACTTCTCGATCACAGGTTGGTGTGACTCGGACTACGCGCGGGTTGTCCTATGACACGTTGATCTACTACTGGTTGGTTTGTGTTTCTTGGAGGTTCGCCTATCTCTTGGAAAGCTAAAAAATAGACTAATGTGTCTCTTTCCTCCGCTGAAGCTGAATATCGGTCCATGGCCGTCGTTATCTGTGAATTAAAATGGTTGAAAGGTCTTCTGGTCTTTTTGGGTGTTCATTTTCCTTTGCCTATGAATCTTTTTTGTGATAATCAATCCGCCATACATCTTGCCTGGAACCCGGTCTTTCTCGAGCGCACCAAACACATTGAAATTGATTGTCATTTTGTTAGTGATGCTATAACGGAAGGCTTAATTACTCCCGTCCATGTCTTGTCTTCCGAGCAACTTGCCGATCGTTTTACCAAGGCGTTAGGTGTCCCTGAATTCTCTTATGTACTCCGCAAGCTGGGCATTCTCGACCTTCATGCTCCAGCTTGGGGAGGGGGGGGGAGGGGGGGGAGGTGTTAGGATTACAAGAAGTCCTTTAGATTTACAAGAAGTATTTGGCATATTTCCAAGTAGTCTTTGGACAATTTACAAGAAGTCCATTCATTGTATTCATTGCATTTGCCTTGTCATCCCTTGTATAAATAGGTTGCTTATGCTAATGAAATAAACAGACTTCCCCTTTCAATCATTCTTATCACTACATCCATCAGATAGTCTGAGTTTAACGTTAACTCAAATGATTTTCAATAACGAAGATTATGAGCTTTGGACAGATGCAGTCCAGAACGGTCTCAACGCCAAAAATAAATTGGGGTTCGTCGAGGAAATTGTGAAAAAGTCGGTTGTCAATGAAGGAGAAGAGGAGAGTCTTTAAAACGGTCGCATGGGAGTCAGTATAATGCCATGGTAAAAGCATGGTTAAGGAATGTCATCGAGCCCAGACGCCGTCCATGCATCCCCATTCAAGGAACGGTGACAGAGATTTGGAAAGAACTAAAGGACATTTCTCAGCTGGTAATGCACCTCGTTTATATCAGTTGAAAAACGAGTCGAATGAATGCAAACAAAGCAAGAATCAATCGATCGTTGAGTACTGCGTACACTCGACGGAAGGCCATATGGGATGAGTTAGGAATCTATAGCTAGCCATGTCCCTCAATGCACCACCTGTGGTGTGGCTGCGGCTTTGGATAAGAAACGAGAGGAGGAGAAAGTCCATCAGTTTTTTATTGGACTCGACACGAGCCTTTTAGGACACCTTCGTACAAATTATTTGTTAATGGAAGATGATATAGCGTCCCTTAGCAGAGCTTATGCGCTTTTACTGAGAGAAGAAAGGCATAGAGCCGTGATAAAGACCAAAGAGGAAATTAATGATGCAACCATGGTGGCTCGAACGACCAGTGGAGAAGATAGAGTACGCGAAATTGGCTCGAGCAAGGAATGAGGGAAACTGATCCGATACGTTGCACGTACTGCACCAAGTACTATCATACGGAAGAGAATTGTTGGGAGAAATATCCCGAGAAATTTCCTAATATAGGCCGAGGTCGCGGACATCGAGGACGTCGTGGATACGGACGTGGAGGCCGAGGACAAAGGAACACGTTCCAGGTGGCCAACGCAACATCATCAACTGAAACAGAGTTGCATAAGCAGGCGCTCACACAGAAGAGGTAGCTTATTTATATGTACTATCATTCATTTAAGTATACACGCTAATTATCAGTTATATGTGCTATCCAGTATTTAATGCCAATAATTTGTTGTATGTTGAGATATGTCGGGATATCGACCGAAAAGTTTTCTTGGCAACAAATCTTTTGATTTTTTTATTCAAGAGAATTCTTGTTTGTTTATGTCGGGAAATTATCAACAATTTCATTCTCACTAGCAGAGAAAATAATGATCGATAAGGGAACCTTAGAATTAGACTAACTACAACCGATAATTAGGACTGAGTAAAAAAATCCGATATGATGTATTTTTTTAAAAATGGATATCAGATCCGGTTTTTTCCCTTGTCCTCCGATCCAATTTTTTCCCTCGTTTTTCCGATTCGGTATCCAATTTTAAAAAAAAATCATTTTAAAAACCGGATCGGATATCCAATTTAAATTTTCTGTCGAGATGATTTCATTTGCTTAATAGTATGATGTATTTTTTTAAATCTAACTTTAAGCTATTGTAAATTAATGCTTATCATGTAAACTTTGCGGTTTTAAGACTTGTTAATTATAGCAGAAATGAAATGAATTATCTTTTTGAGACAGACAAAATTAGATTGAGGTACATTAAAAAAATCGGATCGGATCCGGTTTTCAAAATCTGATTATCCAGATTTTCGGATTCCGGATATCCGAATTATTCGGACTAGATCTGGATCACTAAAATTCATAATTTTAAAACTGTATATCCGATCCGGTTTTGAAATATGGATCGGATATCCGATTTTACTCAGCCCTAGTGATAATGCATGAGAGTGTTCAAGGTCAAATACAAGACATAAATCTCCAAATAAAGAAGATGTGAATCCACTAATCAAATTGCCTAGAATCTACCTTGCTTAATTATGTTTTGAGATATGATGTTATGAGAATCATGGCTTATGCCACCCATATATTTTAGATATTATTATTCTAGATATTTATTAATTTGATTACACGCATTACTAAGCTATAAAACTATATTAAAAGGGTAACCTTAAAAGGCCACTTAGACAAAGCTACATAGGCGAAGAAAAAGCCACGCGTGCATTACGAATGCCACATCTATAAATCTATATAATCTATACTATATAGTTAAAAGGCAACTTAATACATTTAATTTTTTGGCCATGTAGGATTATCATAATTAAATTCTATTAATTTATATTGTTAATATTAAGGATAATTTAATAAATTTATTAAAATTCATTATAAAGTTTAGTAATATTTTTGTATGTGAAAACCATAAGATCGTGATTTAAATTATAAAAATAAATTAAGAATTTAGTCTCATTATTTAAATCATTCAATTTGTTCATCTAACTCCTCCTTAACCATAAATACAGTAGCTAAAAGGTCTTATATAGTAAATAAAAAATCTAATAATTTGGATTATAAAGATACTAATATCTACAAATTTATAAATATAATTAAAAGGAAAACCAAAATATCTATCATCATCAATATGTCATATTTTATCTATATAGTTAAAAGGCAACTTAATACAATTAAATTTTTTTGCCATGTAGGATTATCATAATTAAATTCTATTAATTTATATTGTTAATATTAAGGCTACTTTAATAAATTTATTAAAACTCATTATAAGATTTAGTAATATTTATTTTAGTGTGGAAACCATAAGATCATGATTTAAATTATAAAAATAAATTAAGAATTTAGTCTCATCATTTAATAATAATAATAATAATAATAAATGATAATAATGATAACAAGACTTTCTCTCTCTAAGCCGGTATAGAGAGATTTTTCTCCCAAGAAAGCGTCGTCATTGTTGCGTCTTCTTCCTTCACCATGGCTAGGGGGAAGGGTCGGCCCCCAAAATCAAGGTTACCTTTAGACTCCTCTCATGATCGCGATTCTCCTGGTACTGTTCTCTCCCCTGTTTGCACCACTTCTTCGGTAGGTCGTTCTTCGCGCAGTCATCGCACAGTGAATGAGGTGATTGTTCGTTCCCTTCCTACTCCTAATTCTCCTTCTATTGTTCCCGTTTCTTCTTCTTCGTCTCCAATTGTGTCTAATTCTTCGATTTCGCGTATTAATACTACTGGACCAAATGTGTCTTGTGCTCCTAAAACAGGGGAAGCCATGGCTTCTCCTGTGATTACTTCTCCTGTTGTGGAGGTTCCTAAGGTAGGGGACGTGAGTGTGGACCCTATTGTCAACCCTGTTCCTACGGTTACTGGTGTCGTTAATGGCGATAAAGTAGCAACTACTTTCTCTTCTGGGAAAAATTGGGCGGATGTGACTAAGGGTAAGGCTAGCAAGGGGATGAGTCTCTTCTTTGATGAAGAAAGTGCTAAATCCTCTGAAATTGACATACGCTTGGAAGAAGTAAAAGATGAGCTGGTCAAATGGAAGTATACCTTAATGGGAAATATCTTGGGTGCTAAACCTACTGTGAAACAGGTTACTGATTTTGTCCAAAAACATTGGACTCATGGGTCCCTTCCCCTTGTGCAATATTTCAAAAAAGGCTGGTTCAGCTTCAAGTTTGATAGTGAGGAAGCCATGAATGCTGTTTTGAACAAGGGTCCTTGGAAATTAGGGTCTAATTCTATAGTTTTGAAGCAATGGACTCCATATTTCTCATGTATCATGGAGAGTGTGGCCATTGTTCCCATATGGATCTTATTCCCTGATCTTGATCCTTACCTTTGGACTGATTCTGTCTTAAGCAAAATGGCTAGCAAAGTTGGGAAACCTTTATTTGCTGACTACATGCCATGCTAGGTTGTCCTTTGCCAGGGTCCTAGTTGAGGCAGATGTGTCCAAAGAGTTACCTGATCAGGTGGTTATCAATGCTCCTTTTATTGGGCAGTCCACTCAGAGGATTGTTTATGAATGGCTCCCTTATTACTGCAAAACTTGTCACAAATTGGGTCACTTAGAAGCTTCTTGTAAGTTGAATAGGCCTGTTGTGGAGAAGGATAAGGTCACTCAGGCTCCTGAACCTGTTGCTACCCCTAAGGTGGCCCCAGCTAAAGGGAGTAAGCAGGTTTATAGGCCTATCCCAGCTGCTGCTCCTAGGGTTGCTCCCCCTGATAAGGTAGTTACCTCAGAATTCCATGAGCTAGGTGGTACCATAGCATCCTCTGGTGAAGAGTCCTTAGCTTTGTCTGGTCAGGTGGACTCAGAATACCTGAGGCTAGGTTCTCCTGACCTGGGAAAGTCTAAGTCTCCTTCTCCTAGGAAAGCTGTAATGCACTCAGGAAGCCATGTGCTAGGGTTTACTCCTTGTCAGGGAAGGCACAGCCCTAAGAATGGTAGTGTTGCTGTCCAGGATAGGCATGTCCTCCCTGCTGAGGACCTTGTCTCCCCTAACAAGTATTCTGTTTTGGTGACTCATATGGCTGATACCCAACTAGTGGAGGATCCTCCTGATTTACCCCCTCAATGATTTTATCTACTTGGAATATTCGTGGGTTCAATAAAATGACAAAGCATTTAGAGGTGGTCAAGTTTCTGAAAAACACAAAAATAGATGTCCTTGGGTTGCTTGAAACTAGGGTTAAGCATAATAAGTCTACTAGGATCTTGCATAATAAATTTGGTGGTTATCATCACTACTGTAACTACAGTTGTCATCACAATGGTAGGATATGGCTTCTTTGGAACCCTTCCACTGTGCATTTGTCTATTATCCAGGCTGAGTCACAGGTTGTGCATTGCTTTGTCCATCATTTGGTTTCTGGAAGGAAATTCCACTTGTCTGTGGTCTATGGTAGTAATAGTGCTGTCCATAGGAGAAAATTTTGGGATTCTATGGTTAAGCATCTGCGCTCTTTGTAGGGGCTTGGGTCTCCATGGGGGATTTCAATATCATTAGAGATGCTCAGGAGAAAATTAGCAACACTCCACCTGACTTGAATGACATTACTGAGTTTAATTCTTGTCTTGAGAGGTGTGGTCTTGATGATTTGCCTGGTAATGGATGTGAGTTCACCTGGTTTAATAAGCATGAGTTGCCTACTAGAGTCTACTCCAAGCTGGATAGAGTCCTCACAAATGCTGACTGGCTTCTATCCTTTACCCAGACCTATGCTAGTTTCCCTGCTCCCACTGTTTCTGATCACAGTCCTGCCTTGTTGTATTTCTCTGGGGATCCTCCTCCTAAAAAGCAGTTTAAGTTCCTTAACTGCTGGATTGATCACCCTGATTATAAAAATAGGGTCTCTGTTGCTTGGTCTCAAAAGGTGGTTGGGAATTCAATGCATATGCTAATGGCTAAACTCAAGAATGTTAAGAATGCTTTAAGGGATTTGCACTTTGCTCACTTCTCTGGTATTGAACAAAGGTTGGAGGAGAAGAGATCTGAACTTAGTGGTTGTTTTGATGACTTGAGAAAGGATCCACTTTCTGAGACTCTTATTAATAGAGAAAAGTGTGTTTCTAAGGAGTTTTGGAGCCTCAAGGAAGCTGAAGCTCAGATTCTTATGCAGAGGGCTAAGCTGCATGATATTAAATACAATGATGTTGGTTCTTCCTATTTCTTTGCTAAAATCAAGGAAAGACAACAGAGTCAATTCATTCATGAGATCCAAGATACTCTTGGGAATACTTATAGTGGATTGCAGCCTGTGGGAGAAGCCTTTGTTGACTACTACAAGCAATTGTTAGGCACTGATGCTCCTGTACTTGACCTGGATCCTGTTATTATTGCTAATGGCCCTTGCTTGGATTCCATTGATCAAGCTGCTCTTATGGCTCCTGTCACCAGGACTGAAATTAAACTTGCTCTTTTTTCAATTAAGTCCAATAAGAGCCCTGACATTGATGGGTTTTCTGCTGGGTTCTTTAAGTCTGTATGGGACATTATTGAGGATGATTTTTGTGTAGCTGTGGAAGACTTCTTCAGGACTGGGTTTATGCCTAAGCAGGCAAATGTCACTGTCATTTCTTTAATTCCCAAGAAGAAGTATGTCCAAACAGTGAAGGATTTTTGCCCTATCTCTTATTGCTCCATTATTTACAAGACTATAAGTAAGATTGTGACTAAAAGACTGAAGACTGTCATGGCTAAGCTGGTGGGCATTGAGCAAGCTGCTTTTGTTCCTGGAAGAAGTTTACATGAGAATGTTATGCTCACACAAAGCCTGATTAAAGGTTATTCTAGGAAGAATCTAACACCTAGATGTTTACTCAAAGTTGATATCAGCAAAGCTTTTGATTCCATGCAATGGGTCTTCATCAGGAACATGTTACATGCTTTGCAGTTCCCTGACCTCTTTATCAGATGGATTATGGGGTGTGTAACAGGGTCTTGGTTTACTCTTAAAATTAATGGTGATCACTGTGGTTTCTTTAAGGGCAGAAGTGGTGTTAGGCAGGGAGACCCCCTATCTCCTCTCCTTTTTGTCTTAGGTATGGAAATCTTGTCTCGAGCTCTTAGGGTTATGTGTAATGATAAGCAGGTCTCCTACCACCCAAAGTGTGCCAAATTGAAGCTTACCCATCTTATTTTTGCGGATGATCAGATGGTCTTTACCAGGGGGGATAGGCCTTCCATTAAGAAGGTTACTGATATTCTTAAACTATTCTCTAGCTGGTCTGGACTTCAGGCTAATTTTGACAAAACTGAGGTGTATTTTGGAGGAGTCAATGCCTTGTTGAAGCAGCAGATATTGTCTGACATTGGTTTAGCTGAGGGCCACTTTCCTTTTAGATACTTGGGCCTTCCCTTAAATCCTGCTCGGCTTACTAGTAGCATGTATGAGGGTCTGGTCATGAGGATCCAAAATCTGGTCCAAAGTTGTGCTTCAAAATTTCTATCCTATGCTGGAAAGCTTCAGGTGCTGAACTCAGTGGTTTTTGGCCTCTGCAATTTTTGGTGTGGCAGCTTAGTTCTTCCTAAGGCAATATGCAATGCTATCACCACTTACTGTAGGCAGCTGTTTTGGGGTTACTCTGAGGGAAATAGGAGAGTCATTTTCAAGAACTGGCAGAGTATTTGCTTCCCTTGGGTTGAGGGGGGGTTTCCAACTGAAAGCTATCATGGCCTGGAATCAGGCAAATATGCTTAAATGGCTTTGGCATCTGGACAGAGGGACTGGCTCTGTGTGGTCTTCCTGGGTGTCTAAGTACTATCTTGTTCAATGTTCTATTTGGGATCTTACTGTTCAGGAGTATTACTCTGAAAGTCTTAGAGGGGTCATCCTTACCAAAGACATGATTATCCAACGTTTGGGGGGGGGGGGGGGGGTGCAGGAAGCCAAGAGTGCTTTACATGGTTGCCTTGATCATGGTAAGTTCTCTGTAGGAAAGGCCTATGATTTGATACGGCCAAGGCTTCCTACTCAAATCTGCTATAGGGCTGTCCAATGCTGTCTGCTCTTACCCCGTTATAAGGTCATCCTCCAGTTGGCAGTTCAGAGGAAGCTTGCAACCACTGATATGCTCATTCAGAGAGGTGTGCACTTGGTCAGTAGATGTCCCTTGTGTAAATGCAAAACTGAAAGCACAAGACATCTTTTTTTCAAATGTGCATATTCATATCAGGTTCTGTCTTTGGTACTGGAACGTGTCCAGATGCCTATTCCAACTGGTGATTTGCATAGTCTTCTAGTGTGGGCTCATAGGCGAAAGCCAAGGAAATACTGGAAGAATAGGTGGATTGGGTGTAGCATTGCTACTGCCGTATACTGCCTCTGGAAAGAAAGGAATGCTCGTGTTTTTGCTGGCCAGGAGAGGAGTATGGAGCTCCTTGTTCGGGAAATTCATTACCTGGTAGGTCTGATTCTCCTGCATCGGGCTCGGGTGGATGAGGAAACCATGATGTCTGGGCTAATTAGCCATTAGTAGTGTATGAAACTTGCTTTTTAGTGGATATTGTTTGTAAGGAAAACTCATGTATATTTACCCTGATATATATGAGAAATAACTTTCTTGCAAAAAAAAATAAAATAATAATAATAATAATAATAATAATAATAATAATAATAATAATAATAATAATAATAATAATAATAATAATAATAATAATAATAATGCAAACTTTTACATACCATTTCTCATTTTCCCATATTTATGTTTATATGAAACTTCATAATAATGAAAAATGGATGCTCAAAAATCATGGACTTGATCTTTATTTATACCTATATTAAATTTGATAATAATGAAAAAATAATATTTAATAGCCATAAAACACATCCTCAATTGTTTACATATTTTTTATGGAAGGCAAAATATGTAAGCAAAAAAATTCTTATCTCTATCGTTAGTAGAATGGTATGTGTCACCGATATTATTAACTATTTTTTTTTATTTTTTTATTGGAAGTTTCATTGGGTTATGAAGTGTTCATCACATTTTCAATTTCGCGTATGTGTTTGTTTTTTTCTCATTTAGGTGTTATCAAGATTATTTATTGTGTTAAGCTCTTCCAAGGTTAATATACTTACATCTCTACGATTTGATTATCATTCCCTCTTTTTTTCATTACTAAAGATGAAACTAAGTTAATAACGATAATATTGCATAAAACAAATTCCACTATTATTGTGTTACTTTTTTTTAATAGGTATGATTTTAACATGTTTATTACAAAAATTTGCATATGAAATAGTAGCTAGTTTGCAAAATTAGAAGATCTAAGTTAGCATAACACGTTTAAAAGTAGTAATGATACACGAGTTTTGGAAATAGTCTTATAGAATAACAAGACTTTCGATATACTTTTTATATTAAAATTCCATTAAAATAGTAGTGTTAGGAATTGCACATGTTGGCCATGTTCGAGCTATTCAGAGAGTTTTACTTATACAAATGAACTTTAAAACAATATTAGAGAATCTTACTTTTTTACTTAATAATTAAATAAATATAATAATAAGATAAGAAATTGTTTTACCTTCAAATTTGTACTAACACCAACTGTTTATTTTTATATATAGTATATAAACGTTGGATTCTGGCCGGAAATTGAACTCTATAGGCAATTGTAAAAGTTTATTTAGGTATTAAACTTCTAACAAAATTATAGTACTAACTGTTACGACTTTTTTTTTAACTAAATCAATCTGCATTTATATATTAATCTGCTCATTTTCCAATCTATATTTTCGCTCACCGTCCTAACTTAAAATATTATGTTCAATGAGGAAGATAACTACATATACATAATACATGTGGTAGTAACTTTATTAGATAGCTAGAGACTAATTTTTGTTGTAATAGATGACAATCTCCCTATTCTTTTGCACTGAAACTCTTAAAATCAGTTTCCTTTACGTTTTATATAAGTTAAGTTCAAATTAGTCAGTATCTTACATGTTAAGTTCATGATTACCAGCTCTTAGTAAAGTAAAAGTAAATATTAGATATTTCGAACGATTTGCCAAAATGGGGTTTTCTCGCAAAGTAATCAACAAAATAGGTAGCTTTTCAAAGTTATTACCCAAAATGGGTCCACGTCATCCCGAACCTAGCTTCGTATTCAAGTCGCTCCGGCGGAAAGCGACCTTATACAAAGTGACAATTTATGCTAACCAAACCTGAGGAAGTCATTTTAAGGTAAGTCGCTCTCCCGGTGAGCGACTTGACTTCAAGTCGCCTTCCCCCAAAGCGACTTTGTAGTCCAGTAGCAAGTTTTTTTGGCCAAAATTTTTCTTCTCACCCAGAGTAAAGTCGCTCAGTGAGCGGGCGACTTGAGCTCAAGTCGTCTTCCCCATAGCGACTTTGCACAGTCCCGAATGATGTTTTTTTTGGCAGCTATTTTGATCTTCTCCTCAGACAAAAGTCGCTTTGGGAACGAGCGTTTTGCCCTATAGTCGTCACCCCACTGAGCGACTTGAAGCTATTTACATAACAAGCAAAGAAACAAACGTTCTTGCCCGGAATTGTTCTCCATATTCTTGTTCTCATTCTTTGACAACCAAGGAAATTATCCTCATCAAGAACAATAATGCACAAAACAAGACCAAAGGAAAGTTTTGAAAATAACTTAAATATTACACCCAAACCAAATTGTTTTAACATTTGATACAAACGAAAGTAGCTTAAACATTACACAAACTAAATTGTTTTAACATTTGATACAAACAAAAGGAGCTTAAATATTATACAAACCAAAGTGTTTTGCTTAACTAGAAACATGAAACTACACTACTATCTTCTAACTTGGCGGCGACTCCTCTTTGATCTCCTTGGTTGAGACGATGATCCTTCTTCATTTTCGTCTTCTTGGATTGGAGTTAGATGAGTAATTTGCTCCACTTGTGTTGTAGCATGAGGTGGACTTGGGTGAGGAATGTTTTGTGGTTGGATGAGATGTCCAAAATGTGCACTTTCCAAACAATGAAGAGATGTATTTTGCATGTCAAGTAGCAAATTTCTATAGCTAGCATCCATTGCATGAAGAGATGTATTGTTCATGTAGTCGGTCACTTGATGGTAGATATATGAATGACCACCCGCAAGAGTGTCCAAGTCAGCTGCACTAGGAGTGTAGTGATGCTCATGGAGGTATTTGTCAGTCAAGATCCGATTTTGAGGACTAACAATCCGACGAGTGTGCTCCCGATACCATACCATGTATGGATCATGGTGTGACATGAAACCACTATAAGGAATTCCTCCACCCAACATTTTTTCCTTCCTATTATCCCACTCATTCACATAAATGGAGTACTCAGTTGCATAGTCCCTTGTCTTGCCTCGTTTATCAGTTTTATGAAGTAAAGGCTCGGTGTTACAATTGGGAGGTATTGTTTGATGCCATCCAAATTGCCTAACAACCCTATTAGGTATGTGCATCTCAATAATCTCGAAGCATATCAAAGGGGCTTCAACAACCCACTCCTCCTCATCCTCATGGCAAATATCGGGAAGATATTGTAAGGTCTCTTGTGTATAAGGTTGCCAAGTGAATTGTGTTTCCGTCAATTTATCAAACATATCCCTATATGTCACAAGACCAAGCCTATGATCTTTATACTTACGATCCACCCTCAACCATTTACACCCTAAGGGATCCTTTCCCGCTACCATTTGGGAGCCTAGAGGATAGACTTCTCCCTCATTCTCTACAAAATGTGACCTAACAATTTGGGGACGACCTACAACAACACGTTCCCAAGCCCATAACTGAAGGAGAACAATTGGCCCAGATATTTCACTCTTCCCTCTTTTAGAAGCACCACACAAGTTTCTATATAAACAAGATAGTGCAGCAGAGCCCCAACTATACTCATCAATTTCATCTAAATTAGCCAACAAAGGTAAGAAAAGGATACAAACCTCATTACCGCTTTTATCGGGAAAGATGATTGTCCCGATCAAATAGAGAATATAGGCACGAACATGCTTATAGAGCCTATCATCGTCAGCATCTTGTGGTAAACCGGAGAAATTACCACTTAACCATGTCAATTTCAAACCCAAGCCTTTTAACTCAGTTGATGATGGCCTTAATCCCAATAGTTCCTCACACAAAGCGGGCCAATGGTGATCACTCCTACCGGTCACCGCCTTACCACTTACCCGTAAACCAAATAAAACATTCACATCTTGTAAAGTCACGGTTGCTTCACCAATAGGAAAGTGAAAAGTGTGAGTCTCCTCCCTCCACCTCTCAACCAATGCGGTAATCAAATCCGGATCAACATACAAAAAACAAAACCGATGAACTCCGTAAAATTGAGTATCTTTGATAAAAGCTCGAACCCTAGGATGAACATAAAACTCATCTTTTGCTTTCAAGTGTACCCTACATTTCAACGGACCATGATCCTGCAATAGACATAGTAAGGTAAGAAATAAAATAATTAGTAAAAACATATAAAAAGAATAAAATAATTTAAAGTGTCACTTTTATAATTTAAAAAGAATAAAATAATTAGTAAAAACATATAAAAAAAGTAACTTACCACCCCATTCCATATAGATTCACTTCGGTGGCCCGCTTGTAATGTAAGAAGTTCGGGGTTAAGTGGACCCGGATCCATGAGACCTGCAACACAAATAAAGGTAAGTCTATCATGATTTAATAAGCAACAAATAATTAATTAATAAATAAAAAGAATAAATAATTTACCCGGAAGAACCAACAATTTCACGATTTTTAAGAGGACATCCACGCTTGTTGTGTCCTTTTTTACGACATAGGGTGCATGTATTTTTTGTTTTCGTTTGACCCTCGTCCATCTCATTACGAATCCTTTTGGACTTTGGCCGACCATGTCCCCTCTTCAATGACATGTCTGGTAATACATGCTCCCCAACCCAATTAGGCCAATGACGTTCATCAGGAACCGGATGAAAGTTTGGCTTGTAAGAACCCAAATATTCCCCACAAGTAAAATACGGGTCAATAAATTGGTCCGTCGTTAGATTGTAGGTTCTACAAATCGCAGCTAAACAACATGAGAACATGGGAAATGGTAGATCGAAACTTGTTGCAAGTACAAGTTCTTTTAGACAAGTTAACAGTATGTCTATGTCCACCCTTTCCTGCTGTCCTTTGACCTCTCCCAGTTTTAACTTGGTAGACTCCGGTCTCTGAATTAAAGGGTTCAACCTTATGATGGGCTGCTTTTTCAAAATTGTTTTCAACATACTTGGTGACTACGGGTGAAAACTTCAAACCCTCCATTATTCTAGCCTTAGCAAATTCACGCCTTTGGACAAAGTAAGAATTTACTCTAAAGAATGTGACTTTGACAAGAGCAGTGATAGGCAAGAAACGAGCTCCCTTTAGCACATTATTAAAAACCTCAGCCAAATTGGTTGTCTTGATTCCATATCTAAGGGCACCACCATGACACATTGACCACTTTGATAAAGGTAATGTATCTAAGTCTGCCCTTGCTTGTACATTCAGTTCATTGATCTTTGCTAAACCAGTATTAAACTTGATGGATTGATGCTGAAAAGCTGTCTAACTAAACAAGTCTTTCAACGCCCTATTTTTGAACTTTGAATTGATGTTGGATGCATGGTGTCTTATACAAAACCTATGATATGCAAATGGTTCCTCCCACCCAGTCCCATTTTCATTCATGGCTTTCATGATGCCCTTATGCCTATCAGATATTACACAAAGCCCAGTACGTTGTGTAACCAAACATCTAATACATGCCAAAAACCATGACCATGTATCGGTAGTCTCCTTTTCAACTATAGCAAATGCAAGAGGATATAGTTGATCATTGGCATCAACTCCCATGGCAATCATAAGCACCCCTTTGTATTTGCCATACAAATGAGTCCCATCAATTGTAATTATAGGGCGACAATGAGGGAATCCCTTGATTGATGCTCCAAAAGCCCAAAATACCCGGCCAAATATCACAACATTTGGATCATCGGTTGGATAATTTACAAATTGAACAACAGTACCGGGATTAGCTTCCTTCAGAGCTTCAAAAAATCGAGGAAGCAACTGGTATGATAACTCCCAATCACCAAATATGTCGGCAAGAGCTTTTTGTTTAGCTTTCCATGCCTTCATATAAGTGATCTTGTAGTTATATTTATCAATTATTATTTCAATAATTGCATTTACCGTCAACCCCGATCTGCCTCCACAATATTCCTAATGGCATTACTAATAAAAGTTCTTCGCAAGTTTCGGTGGTCTATAGGCATGATGTCTCCTACACATGATGTCTCATGACCACCATTGTATCTCACAATAGTAAATGCATCGGAAACCAATTTTTTTGGGTGGCTCTTAATGTCCAACTACATGATGTAGGTCTCCTCCCACATTTGTATGTCACAGTGTGAGGCTTTGACTCATGAACTTTGAAACTTTGATTCACCCTCAAATTATACGATGTAATTGCTTCCGTCAAAGAACTCTTATTAGGAAATGTTTGACCAACACAAAACTCTCCCCTAACATCAAATGGGACAATATTTTTCCAATTAGCCCAATTATTCCCTTGTATTTCATCAAATTTAGAAATACTATTGAATTCGGATTTGGAGCAAAGTGGAAGACACATGATCAATGTCCTCATCATCCTCATCACTAGCATTCTCTAGTCTTAAATCAACATCAACCTCAACTTCATCCCCTTCAATATTACCGTCCCCTACCTCTACTCCAATATTATTTGTTAACAATGACACATACCGATCATCACTCTCTATACCTTGTACATTATGCGTTGGTGACATAAAATTATTTAACATCCTAGTAAAAGACACATCGGGTACTACATTTACATTACTCACTTGAGGTTGTTGAATTGGTATCAACTCAACATAAATGTCCATAGATCCCGCCTTTGAATGACATATACTAGCCCACATCGCTTGTAAAGAACGGTCATTGTTGAGAGAAACAACCTTAAAACATCCAAGACTAGGAAACTTCATTTTCAACACTAATTTATACTTACTACTATCAACACCAATGGTTGTGTATACCTCATTGTGTAGATCATTGAAGCTCATATTACTATTAGCAAAAATAAAAGACTCATTTCCACCTACATAGCTAACACACCCATCTCCTTCAACTATTTCACCATTCCAATAACACAATAAGGGAAAATGACTCCTCTCCATAGCTATAACTAAAAAAAATCGAACTACAACACTAACAACCACCCAAATTCAACACAAACATGAAATATATGGAATAATAATCAAAAACTAGAGTAAATAGCTACTCTAATCAAGTACTAATTAAGAAAATAAGTAAACTAATACCTTCAATATGTTTCGAATTTGCCCAAGAAATACCCAAATATTTGCTTGATATGGCTTAGAGAGTAGTAAATTGTGTTTTAATCAAACCAATTGACTGATTTAGAGTAGATTTTGGAGGAAAAATCGAAGAGATGTGCGATTTAGGGTTTTGATTTGGTAATTTTTTTTTTTTCGATTATGAATACGGTAAAGGGAAGGAAAGAGATGTGCGATATAGGGAAAGAGTTAAGTCGCTCTCCCGGTGAGCGACTTGACCTTTTCTCCAGCTTCGCAAAACCCGAGCCTACGTGGACCCATTTTCGACAATAACTTTGAAAACGCACCCATTTTGTTTATTACTTTGTTAAAAAAGCCCATTTTAGAAAAAAATTCAGATATTTCACTCTTTTTTTCTTACTAAATTCAGAAATGGAATAATTAAGTTAAGATAACCAAGTGGATATTAACAACAAGATAAAATGGGACGGATGGAGTTATGAAGTGAATGAAGTTAAAATGGAGGTAACAAGAAAACTTTATGCACCTAACAAATTATGCAACTCGCTCGCTAAACCTGATACAATGGGGAATTGGGGATACTGTACATGAGTAATATGGACGAAATTGGTACAAGACGGTATATAGAGTCGGATTGGTATAAGACTTATTTGAAAATAATTATACTCGACTTATTCTCTATTTATGTTTGGTTAAAAGAATTAAATTGGTAAAGAATCATTTAGGACAAGGTCATTTATCGAATAACGGTTAAGATGGATTGGGATTAGTGAAGTTAATATTGAAATTTACATCTCACTGTTGCTCCTCTAAAACGTCTTTGACAATTGCTCCTTTATCTTATTCGTAGTAAAGTTAATAATAAAATTTACACGTCATAAGTTGTTACTTGCGATTTTAAACTATTTTTATTCGTAACGTGCGGTTTTAGGACGGGTCGATTAAAATCAATCAAAATAATGTTAAATGAGTATCAACAAAAGTTTTTAATGTCAGATCATCTTTCACATATCCAACGCCAAAATTATGCAAAATGGTCTACCCAAAAGAACGATCAACACCATGCTGTTCTTTGTAGGGTAAAAATTATCACACAAATTGACCAAAATATAAGTATATATCTATAAAACTATATTAAAAGGGTAACCTTAAAAGGCCACGTAGAGAAAGCCACATTGGCGAAGAAAAAGCCACGCGTGCATTACGAATGCCACATCTATAAATCTATATAATCTATCTATACTATATAGTTAAAAGGCAACTTAATACATTTAATTTTTTGCCATGTAGGATTATCATAATTAAATTCTATTAATTTATATTGTTAATATTTAGGCTACTTTAATAAATTTATCAAAATTCATTATAAGGTTTTGTAATATTTTTTTGCGTGGAAACCATAAGATCATGATTTAAATTATAAAAATAAATTAAGAATTTAGTCTCATCATTTAAATCATTCAATTTGTCATCTAACTCCTCCTTAACCATAAATATAGTAGCTAAAAGGTCTTATATAGTAAATAAAAAATCTAATAATTTGGATTACAAAGCTACTAATATCTACAAATTTATAAATATAATTAAAAGGAAAACCAAAATATCTATCATCATCAATATGTCATATTTTAACTATATAGTTAAAAGGCTACTTAATACATTTAATTTTTTGCCATGTAGGATTATCATAATTAAATTCTATTAATTTATATTGTTAATATAAGGCTACTTTAATAAATTTATTAAAACTCATTATAAGGTTTTGTAGATACCTCGTTTCTGCACCTCCCGCAAACCACCCGGTGATGATTGGGCCGCATGTTTGATACGCGGAACGATTTGTGACAATTCGTAAGATTATCGTCAAGTGATTGCTCAAATATCAATGTCTACCTCTTAGATGTCATCTACGCACCGATACGGTCGTTTTGGCAGTAATTAGAGTACATTGAGTCCGGTCAAAACCGTCTCCATTTTCTGATAACCGTTAAATCCCGAGTCAGAATGTTCTGGAATGTTCCGAATATTTCTATTCCATATTTCATGAATTTTATCTTTTGGCAAATAATATCCCGTAATATTCATAAGATATTCGAATTATTTCCATCCTACCATAACTCAAACGCGGAAATCTTTCTTCAGCAGGAGGAAACCTCCTGGGAATGGACGCAAAGACAGCGCCGCGCCTCTTCCAAGAGACGCATGGGCTGCCGCGCCTCTTCCCAGGCCCTTTCTCGCATGTTTTACGTATCTTTTTCATATCTTTCCGAGATTCACTTCCAAAGAGTCTCCGAAACCCTAATTCCTTCACGTGATTAGTATAAATAAGAGCCTTCGCTCCTCATATTTCTCACGCGAGTGTCCGCCCTTCTCTTCTCCCTTTGCATTCTAGACTTTGTTCTTACTTACTGGCGCCTACGTGCTTGAACTTTCGACCACGTAAGCTCGGATCTTTCCGGGTACCAGCCTCTCCGTTGCATGACCGACCAATTTGACCAACTACACTCAATCAATTTAATTAATCAATCGTTTTCCTCTTACGAGGGCACTCTCTTTGCATTCGCGTCGAGCATTCACTAATCGATATCTTAGTTCATCTCGTTTCGTCAACATGTAAGTCTGAGGGTGTATAATTCTCTTTTATTTATTGTATTTATTTATTTCGCATCATCAATTGTAAGGTTTACGTCGAAAATACCATTAAAACCGATTTCTAAAACCCTTTGTTAAAACCTGTTTTTGCGGATTTCCAGTAGATACCCGTCGAGAAAAGACGCAAAGAATCGCCGCGCCTCTTGAAGGAGCGCAGTTCTGCCGCGCCTCTTCGTGAGGCCGCCAGATTCTCGCTTCTTTTCTTCTTCGTTTGTCCTTTGTAATTCGTATTCAAATTCTTTCCTTTGTTTGTTTCGTCTGTTAATTCTTCGTCTCAATATCATATAATCCACATGTATTATAATCGTTCATCGTTAGCATATTTTAATTCATTAAATCCGACTTAAATCCTAAATAATCCAATATTTGCGGGTTTTCGTCATTAAATTCAAACCCGGATTTTAGAGATTCAATTTGTTCATATTGAGTTTCTGGAATTCGTCATTGATATAGTTTTCATCTGTTTATTCGCATGTTCGTCGCATATTCGTTGTATATCCGTCGTATTTAGCCTAATTGACTTATTTCAATAGAGGACTCATTAATATTTTCATCATTATTTCATATGATTAATCCGTTTCCGATTCGTCCCATCCATGTTTATCGCTTTTATGACCATCATTCACATGTAATTAATCTATTAATCACATTCATCCGAGTAAATATTCTGATCCATCATTAAATTCATCAATTCAAATTAACGATTTGCAGTTCCGGCTTCACAGCCAGAACTCACCCTTGGAACAGACGCAGCAACTGCTGCGCCTCTTCCAGAGGGCGCAGTCCTGCTGCGCCTGTTCCAGGATGATTTCTGTCCCTGAACTCCGTTTCTGCCTTGACATAGCATAATTAGTCTACGTATTAATTAACTATTATCCGTAATATCACTTTCTGTTGTGTTCGTTAATTTATTTAACTTCATTCTTCTATTCCTTTATTCCTTTTTCTCAAATTATCCGTTTTAAAGGTATTTTCTACATAAATCGCCTATTCCGTTGTAATTAATGTAATTTTCATTCTTGTAATTTATAATCATTGTATTTCTTTTATTGCTTGTATGCTTTCACATATAAATGAGCATTAAATCCTACTTCGACCCAATTGTATGCTAATTACGTGTCAACCGACTTAGTTAAATTCTCACATGTTAGGATTAAAACTTGGATGTTGCATTGCATGCATATAGCCGACGATATATCAAGTACGAATAACTTCCCTAATCATTAGTAGAGGCCGCTATCGAGGCGGGCGGGATTAGGTGTTCGATCAAAAGAGCTTCCTAATACGTACCCTCACCCCTTACTCCAGATCTCCGTGAGCACCCGTGTTCATTGGCATCCACGAGAGTCATTCTAGACATAGAATGCTAAGGGTAACGATTGCTTAGTGTTCATGTCTCTACTTTGTGTCTTGACATGACACGAGGTATTCGAACGGTTCCAATTTCCCATAAAAATTGGTGGCGACTCCATACAAAAATGCAAACGCTTGTTTTGACCTTCACCAAGCGCCCCCGTGGGCGGCCCGCTGTCCACAGTTTGGCGACTCCGCTGGGGATATACACTTACGTGTAGCTAAGGGTGAAACTTGAACAAGGTTAGGGAATAGTTTGTACAAGACAATTGTCGGTTTTCATAACTCGGTCTTCCTAGACCGTTTGATTCGGCCTTCCTAGGCCCAACCCAACCCATTCGACCAATCGTCCCGTCTAAACGGTCCTAATTCTTATTTGGGCCTAAGGATGGATAGCGATTGACGTCATCCATACCATGATGCTTACTCTTGTTTGTATCAAGGGCCTTCACTACTTGAGGAAATGGACTAGGAATCGGCCTTACTCTTGTTTGGCACGAGCCTCTCCACAGACTTCGGGTTTGATGGTTCGGTATGGCAACCCACCCTTTAAACCAAAACCCTTCTAAATGCACTCAGCATCCCGTTATAATGCTTGTATAAATGTGTAAACCTTACATGATCACCATTTCTAAACAAAATCATGACGAATTTTCAAAAATCAAAACCCAATTTCAAAAACAAAATTTCGAAAAAAGGCCTTCAATTAGCGCAAAAATCCGGTCAAAACTCTGTCCGTTTGTCGTGTCAAAATTCGGGGCACAAGCCCATTTCAAAACCTCACTTCAAGCCCACTCCTACAACTACACTACAGTTGACTAGGACGCACATTTTCAAAGACCTTGTCTTTCTTCAAAACTCACTCAACACAAGTGGCACACACCCACTTCACGAGTCAAAACATTTCCTCTTTTAGCAAGTGTGATAGAATGGTCGATCGTGTTTTGATTCGTCGCCGATATCTTATCCAGTTTCCAAGATGCCCGGATCAAGTGATGAAACGAATCTCCAGCAAATTCAAGATAGTAATGATCGAATCCTAGTCGCGCTAGCCCAAATGCAAGTTACCCAAGAGCAAACCTACGACCGCCTTGAGCACATCGAAAGCCGTATCTATGACGTAGAGGGAAGGTTGCCTCCCCTTAAAAGTGAAGTGCTACGTAATTCCGATGACGAGTCTAGGGATGAGAATCCTCTCATGGGGATGACTGCAGCTGAGAAAAGACTCCAATACCTAGAGGAGCAATTGATGTACCTTAAGGGGGATGACATTTATAGGGAAAACAATCGCAAGTATGAGGCCGTCAATTCCAAATTGCCAACTAACTTTAACATGACGGATATCCCTAAGTTCAAGGGGCATGAGAACCCTTTGAATCACATCCGTGCCTTCAAGGATTACATGTCTATCAAAGGCATCAAACCCGAGATGTTCTTAAGGATCTTTCCTTCATCTCTTGACACCATCCCGAAGCAATGGTTCTACACTTTAGATCACAAGAAAGTCGCTACTTGGGAAGACGCCGCAATCGAGTTCTCTAAACAATATGCGGATAATGCCGAGATCCAAGTCAACATGCGTACTCTAGAGGTTCTTACCCAAAATGACAAAGAAGGATTCACCGACTTTCTAAGTAGGTGGAGGAAGACTAGCACTCAACTAGTTGAATGCCCGGATGAGGCTACTCTTGTGGAAAAGTTTGTGGATAGTCTCAAGCCCATATATGCCAACCATTTGAGATATCAAAACATCAAGACTTTCAAGGACTTAACCGTACTAGGGACACGAATTGAAGATGACATCCGTAAAGGACTCTTGTCCAAAACGGTAGGTCGAGGATATCAAGGGTCCACAAGTCGTTCATACGGCTCTACTAGCAAGACCGACGAAGTTAACCTTCTCGAGCCATCTAAGAAAACTACTCCACCAAGAAAATTCACGAACCTTGGGGATACGTACTCCAACGCTCTAAAAAGGTTAATGAAGCAAGGTAAACTCCAACCCATTGGACCTACTCCCGAACCCGAAAGGAAGTCCAAGTTTTGGGATGAAAATTCATACTGTGAATACCATAGGGGCAAAGGGCATGACACAGAAAAATGCTACAAGTTGAAACACGTGCTTCAAGATATGATTGAAGATGGTCGACTTCCAATTCCACCAGGAGGTAAGCCCAACAACACTCATAATCCTCTTGGAGTTCTAGTGATTACAAGTGACGAATCTATCTTAGATTGCTCACACCTCATTTCTCCCACCGAAAATGAAATTCATGCAATTGAGAAAGAAAGGCTCTACTCTACTATCTCCCCTACCATTTCCGACTTCATCGCGTGGGCAAGGAGTGTAGATAGACAAGTGTGGGAACTAGAAAGCATGGTAACGACCTTGCGCAATCCCAACGCAATACCTAAAGAACGTGTACCATTAATCTTCTCTCAAAATGCCACTATGCAAGAAGTAGTCACCGTGGTTGATAAACTAGTCGATCAAATCATACGACTAGAAGGTGATATCACGAGAATGAGGGAACTAGCTGCAGTTAATGAGGTTTGGGCCGATGATGATGAGGACGAATATCTCATTGAAAACTCCCTAGTCAAAGAAATAGTCCAAAATGGTGAATACCAAGATGTGGATCACCTAACTCGTTCGGGTCGCCCATATCAAAACACTACTCAAAACGGTCCAACCAACGTCATCACACCAAATGACAACGAAGATGACCCCACTGATCATTTGCTCAAGCAATTACAGAAGACCAAGGCTGATCTTTCAGTCTGGCAACTAGTGGCAAGCTCATTTCCACATCGCCAAGCTTTACTGCAAGCTTTGGCCAAATTGAATGTAGCACATAACTCCACTCCTAAAGATGTAGTCAACTTGGTCTTCCAAGAATCACCTAAGCTAAGTAATCCTATTACTTTCTCGGATGAAGATTTGCCACCCTTTGGCGCTAGTCACAACCTTGCTCTATACATCACTGTCATCTGTCTAAAGAAAAATGTGCCAATGACCTTGGTAGATGATGGCTCCGCGGTCAACGTCATACCCCTCAAAACGGCATACAAACTAGGCATGAAAGAGTCAGATTGGACCCCTACCAATCAAGGTGTGTGTGCATATGATGGTACACGACGAAAAGTGGTTGGACTTGCTAGCCTAACCATAGCCACGGGGCCGATCGAACGGAGGTTAACTTCCAAATAGTGGACATTGAAGCTTCATTCAACATACTTCTGGGAAGGCCTTGGATTCACGCTTCCAAAGCGGTAACATCCACCCTTCATCAAAAGATCAAGATCCCACTAAATGGCAAAGTAGTGACGATCACTTCGTCACCCATCAAAGCAATAATCGAAAAGCAATCAAACAATCAAGTCCTTGCGGATCCCGTATATGAACTTGGGGGCTTCCAAAGTGTAAGTGTCATAGAAAGCGAATTGGCACCCTTATACTATAATCCCTACTCCAACTTGGTGGTCAACCACATACTCAAATCCCAGGGATACTTCCCTGGAATGCCTTTGAACCCAATTCGGAAGAATACCTTCGCACCATACAAGGAAGGCAACTCAACAAGGATACCACTTGGACTAGGGTACAAACCCACGAAAGAAGAAGTTCACGAAATGCTTGCCCAAGTCCAAAATCGCAAGCACGTAGGAGTCCAAATGAGGCCCTATCTCCCTACTTTAAATGGATACTTTGTCCAAGAAGGAAGTTCAGAACTATTTCATGGATTTCCCGAACCTTGGCATTATCTTGAGAGGAAATTAGCCGGAATCGAGATCTTTCACGATTGCTACTTCATTCCTCCAGAAACGGTTCCTACCGTCAAAACCCGTCAAGCACCTTGCTTAGACGAAAAAGCTGTTAGCCTATTGTTTGGAGAAGATCGATTCATTAGGGCCGCGCAGGATGAGATCATTACTATGATACTTCAAGACGATCGCTTCAACCCCACCGCGTTGATCACAGAAACCGACACAAAGCAGCAGAAAGGATGGAGAAAATCAATCAAATGGACCAACAATCAAGGAAGACTCTTCAAGCTCACCACTGGAGAAGGAGAGATGTTCAAAGGAGAACCAGAAGACGACGAGTTCGAGTCGGAGTCGGAGTCGGAGTCAGAGTCGGAGTCTAGAGAAGTCATTAGAGAATCTACTCCTGTTGTCATCCCCACTCCCTTCGTTTCTCCTAGCTTAGCCTCGAGTAGTCACAGTAGTTCGGGAAATGCCCCAATTACTGTCCCTTTGCCGCCACTGACCATGGATCAGTTGGCTTCTTTGTTTCAACTTTACTCAAATCTTAATATGAATAAATCAGGTTCTGCTTACTCTTTGCGTTATCTTGAGTGCAATTCTGTTTACGATGATACTGAGGATGACCAAGACCCAGACTTGACCGAAATACCTCCCTACGTAGCCAAAGAAATACTACAGGAAGGGGAAGGGGGACCAGTAATAGAGGACACCGAACCCATCAATGTTGGAACCGAACTAGAACCCAAAGAACTTAGGATAGGGACTACCTTGAGCTCTACCGAAAGGGCCGATTTCATAGACCTCCTAAATGAATTCAAAGACGTTTTCGCTTGGTCCTACAAAGACATGCCAGGGATCGACAGGGATATCGCCGAACATAGGATTCCGATCAAGCCGGGTTTCAAAAACTCAGTAAAATGAAGCTTCGACGAATGAGAACAGAATGGGCTCTAAAGATTAAGGAAGAAGTTGACAAGCAATTCAAAGCCGGGTTCATCAAAGTTTCCGAGTATTCTGACTGGGTAGCTAACATAGTACCTGTGCCCAAAAAGGATGGGAGAATCCGTGTTTGTGTTGACTTTAGGGACTTGAACAAAACAAGTCCAAAAGATGACTTCCCTCTACCTCACATTGACATATTGGTAGATAATACTGCAGACCACGCATTACTATCCTTCATGGATGGGTACGCGGGTTATAACCAAATCAAGATGGCCATGGAAGATATGCATAAGACCGCGTTCGTCACCCAATGGGGAACCTATTGCTATACGGTAATGTCGTTCGGATTGATCAACGCCGGAGCTACATACCAACGCACCGCAACTACACTCCTACATGACATGATGCACAAAGAAGTTGAGGTATACGTAGATGACATGATCGTCAAATCCAAGGAAAGAAAGGGACATATTGCGAACCTTCGCAAGTTCTTCGCAAGACTACGAAAGTACAACATGAGACTCAATCCTCAGAAATGTACATTTGGGGTAACATCTGGCAAACTCCTAGGATACGTTGTTAGCCAACGGGGTATAGAAATAGATCCTTCCAAAATCAAAGCTCTGATTGAAATGCACAACCTCAAACAGAAAAAGAAGTCAGAGGATTCCTGGGAAAAGTACAATACATAAGTCGATTCATATCGAAACTTACGATGATTTGTGAGCCTATCTTCAAGAAACTCAAGAAAACAGACCATACCATGTGGGATGATGATTGTCAAAAGGCGTTTGACCGAATTAAGGAGATATTGGCTAAACCACCAGTGCTCATGCCACCGCAACGAGATCATTCTCTTGGTTTATATCTCACAGTGACCGAAACCGCCATGGGTGCCATGCTAGCTCAAACCGTAGGAAGTGAAGAGAGAGCTATCTACTATCTTAGCAAGAAGTTCTTGGAGTACGAATGCAAATACTCACAACTCGAAAAGACATGCCTCGCTCTTGTGTGGGCAACGAAGAAGCTACGTCATTATATGCTTAGCTACTCCGTCAAGATATACTCCAAAATGGACCCCGTCAAATACCTCTTCGAGAAAACCGTCCTCAACGGACGTCTGGCAAGATGGACTCTGATGCTCTCGGAATTTGACCTCAAATATGTGCCACTGAAAGTTATAAAAGGTCGCGCCGTCGCCGAATTCTTCGCAGAAAATCCTATCGATGACGCACAAACCATAGATACTTGGTCATTTCCCGACGAGGACATACTCCAAACTGATGTAGACTCCTGGGACCTATACTTTGATGGAGCATCAAACTTAAGAGGGTTTGGAATAGGAGTGTTGCTCATTTCTCCTGAAGGAGAGCATACACCGATTGCTGTCAAACTCGACTTCGAGGTGACAAACAACGCTGCAGAATACGAAGCTTGTCTCATTGGACTACAAGCGGCAGTAAGCTTAGGCATCAAAAACCTCCGAGTACATGGGGACTCATCACTGATCATCAACCAAGTTACAGGATCTTGGAAAATCCGAAGCGAAAGCCTCGCACCCTATCAGGCTAGGATAGACCAAGTCGCTCAATTCTTTGATCATGTAACATACCTACACCTACCTCGGGAGGAAAATCAATTTGCAGACGCTCTTGCGAAACTTGCATCTCTGATAAATATGCCAGATCACATGATAGAAATGCCTTTGTGTATCGAACGACGGTCAGAGCCGGCTTATGTCCATCAAATCACCGATGAAGAAGAAATCGCACAGGAACCCTGGTTCCAAGAAATCCTGAATTTCAAGCTTAATGGTACCTATCCACCAGATATGGACAAGAGGGGACAACGCGCTATACGCCTACTAGCTTCCCAATACATTCTGATGCAAGGAGAGTTATACAAAAGAACACCTCTTGGTGTAGTCCTACGATGCCTTGATCATTCACAGGCACGAAAGGTGATGGAAGAAATCCACGACGGAGAATGCGGTCCTCACATGAGTGGGCCCATGATGGCAAAGAAAATCACACGTTTGGGATATTATTGGACCACAATGGAATCCGATTGCATCAAATACGTAAGACATTGCCACAATTGTCAAATCTTCGGGAATGTACAACATGTCCCTCCTTCGTTGCTCTACACGATGACATCTCCTTGGCCATTCTCTGCATGGGGAATTGACATAATCGGGAAAATAACCCCAGCCGGAACAGGAGGTCACTGTTTCATTCTAGTGGCGATTGACTATTTCACCAAATGGGTAGAAGCGGCTTCCTGTACTGGTCTTACGGCCAAAAATGTTGCCAAATTCATACAAAATAACATCATTTGTCGATATGGTTGCCCACATGAGATCATAAGCGATAATGGGCCACACTTCCAAGCTGAAACCGAGCAATTGCTAGCCAAATACAGGATTAAGCATCACCACTCTTCGCCCTATAGACCACAGACTAACGGCGCGGTAGAGGCAGCAAACAAGAATGTTGTCACAATTCTCAAGAAAATGATTGACAACTATAGAGATTGGCCAAGCAAGATACCTTTCGCCTTATGGGGGTACCGTACATCTGTTAGGACGCCCACTGGGGCTACTCCTTTCTATTTGACCTACGGAATGGAAGCTGTACAACCAGTCGAGCTAGAGATACCATCCTTGCGTATTCTACTAGAAAGTCAAATCCCAGAGGCCGATTGGAAGAGGGATAGGTATGAAGAACTCATCCTCCTGGATGAACGTAGGCTACGGGCCTTGCATAATGTCCAAACATACCAAGCACGTATCAAACGAGCTTTCAACAAAAGGGTTAGGCCAAGAAACATCAAAGAAGGAGACTTAGTACTCAAATCGGTTAGAGCTCTTTTACCTGTCGACCCACGGGGAAAATTCAAACCTAACTGGGCCGGACCATTTCTAGTCAAATCCATACTCCCAGGGGGTGCGGTTAGAATTACAGACCTAGATGGGAATGAATTTTCAAACCCCACAAACCTTGACCAATTGAAACGGTACTATGCCTAGATTAGGACAAACACGCGCCTCGCGTAAACCCATGTGTCGCTCTTGCGGCACTAAATAAACGGCCCCTGGCCAAGCTGAAATAAGCTAAATGTCACTGTGCTCTTGCATTTTGACAAATTTGTCATCCTCATATCATCAAATAAACTAAATTCGCACCTCCAGAGTAAGCAAAAGCTCATGCTTATTTTTCTATGTTCATTACAAGCTCTTGCTTCGAACAATTATTCTTTTACATTTACTCGAACTACGCGCAAGGGTTTGATTTCGCTTTTTAAGTGAATACGTAGGCAATCCTTCACGGGATTCAACCCATTATATCTAAAATGTAAATAGAAGGACATTTGCATTGCATTTGAAATTCGACAAGAATAATAAGTGGAAAATCACAACGGTTTCATAACCATTTAACCTTTTTTTATTTCATTCACTTTCTAATAATAATAGTACGACAAATAATAAAAATAGAATAGGCTAGGATTCTAAAAATCCCTCCTTTTTATTACAACAATAATAATAATAATAAAATAATAATAAAGAGACTTGGGCTATTCCTCCATTTTCCCCTTGCCCTTATCATTCTTGTCATATTTCCCGTCACGACCTCGAGCTGGGCGCTCTTGCACCACTTCAGACCTAATCACCAACGGTCTTTCTCGTGGCTTGACTCTTCCGTTCTTGCCAACCACCACCTCTGCGACAGGAGTAGTCTTTGATTTCTTTGAAGGATGAATGACTTGAAACCCGGCTTCTTCTTCTCCCTCTGTCAGATGCTTCTCCTTCTCTTTCTCTCCCTCGCGCACCTTGTAGTCAACAGGCTCGCGTTTCCTCAGTCTCTCGCGCTCTTCCGAAGTTGCAGCCTTTCTCCACCTCAGATAAGAGTCCGACACCCACAAAGCATTGGCGGAGAAGCTCAAGAACCACATGTTTCTTTGGGCCCATTTAATGGCCCACTCCCTCCGGCTCTCGGTAGTAAGCGCCATAGCAGTCTGCGGGACGGTGTCAAGCCTAGGGATCGTCTGTTTCAACCCAACTTGCCTCATCAATCTTTCCGGGAAGATGCATACCATAAACTCCAATCCAGGAATGCGCACGGACCTAGTGGGATCCAAAGAAGACACTCCAGTGACGAGACTTGAGGTGCCACCACGGTACAACCCACCTAATCAACGGACCATCGTCATTCTTGACTTGTTCTTCCAATAATCGCAGACCCGGGTGAAGTCCACCATGTACAACCGCGTCCTCATCGCAATCGAACGGGCATGATAGGAAAGTGCATGAACTGGGGGCTCGATCAATCGGAGCCGTTCCATAAGCCAAACCTACCAAGAGCAGGTATTAGACATCGAAAAAAAAAAAAACGAAAAACAAAAAACAAAAAAAAAAAAAAAAAAAAAAAAAAAAAAAAAAAAAAAAAAAAAAAAAAAAATAAAGATGATGTCTTTTACCTGCAAAATGACGGGACTCCCCAAGAACGGCAGATCGCGGTTGGATTTCCTATTATCCAAACCCAAAATGATCTCTCCTAAGCATAAGCAAGTCGGGCTCTGCGCACTCCATTTGCTCAATAAGGCTCAAAAGACGGGGATCACTTCTCAAGTCTTCGTCAACGTGTCCCTGGAAGACGTACACGTGCAGCAAACAAAAGCCAAATGCCCTCCTCCTAGCAACATGAGAAACGGTAGGGTCGGCCCTGTTGATGAATCGGTCTATAAAGTCCAACATTCTCACGCCTTTCGGGGTAACTAGACGATCCACCTCAAGTCTAGTCAGCCCAAGCAAGTCTCTGAATTTGCTCTTGTACCCTTGTGAAGTAGAAGGGATGGCAGGTAAATGTTCGGGATCCCACCCACCAATAGCAGCAATTTCTTCAGGAAATGGGCAAATGTCACCTCCTGGGAACGCGAAAACATGATAATTCGGGTCCCAATAGTCAAGGCAAGCATCCAAGAACGGTTTTACTACCTTAATGAGTTTCAAACTCAACAAAGACCCAAGGTTATAAGCACCCATGTCGTGCTTCTCCATATTCGAAAACTCGTTGGTCCATTCCTTCAAGCGGATCTCCAAAGTATTCATAATGACAATTTTCTCTTGAAGATTTATTTTGAGAGTTTTATGTGAATAGACGGGGAGGAGACGGAAGAATTGTGTGAATTAAAGCTCCATCGACGCTTCTATTTATACTAATTGCTGTTTCCAAAAATCCGTCAGAACGGACCTGCTTGGGAACAGGCGCAAAGACGCGCGCGCGCCCTTCGAGGGACGCGGCTCATGTCGCGCCTCTTCCCAGCACTCACTTCGTGATTTCGCGTTTGGATCTTTCCTAATTCTATAACGAATAATTTCCTATTCCTACGGGATTTTATTTTGGTAAATACGAGAAGTTTACCATGTTCCAGGTTTCCTAATTTCGCGGGCACGCATTTCGAGACGACATCGACAGTTCGCCATTTTACCACATGTGCACGTTTTCATTTTAGAAAATACATTTCATTTTCATTTTAGGAAATACGTTTCATTTTCATTTTTAGAAATAATTCCAATTCGTCATTTTAGGACATAATTTCCATCATAATTCATTTATTTTACCAAATTTCGACACGTATATATTTTTTCTATTTATTTTCTTAATTTCATTTCCACATTTCTAACTTACAGATTTCTTTTTCTTTTCTTTTTTAGGGGGCAACCCTCCCTACCGTCCGGTCATTTCCGGCAAATTTTTTGCTTTTCCTCGTGTTCTTTTGCGTCTCATTTTGCGCTGATTAAAGGCCTTATGTATATAAAATGTATGTTTTGCGTGACTTCTATGTAAATTTCGGCAGCATAACGGCGTAAACCGTTATCTACCAAACCTGTTCAAGAACTAACCTGCAGGTACAAGCAACACAACCCAGCAACAAAGGAACTTAGACCATCGTATATACACCAAACAAAGCAAATGTACAAGCAAACTGGGGGCTTGCGCCCCGAACGAAGTCCAAAAGCACAAGCAAATTGGTGGCTTGCACCCCAAACAGAGTTCAAAAATGTTTCAGAATCAAATGTCCAAATGTACAAGTCTACAAAACTACACAAGACTACTGCTGGGCGCCCTCCAACTCGGCAACTCTCGCCACCAGAACGGCGATCTCGGCGTCCCGAACCTCGAGCTCCCTCAGCAAGCGAGCCGTCTCCTCCCGAGACTGGGTCAACTCTCGCTCCAGCTCGCGGTCACCCTGTAAACAGCAACAAATTGGCTCATGTCAATCGATTCAAGCAAAATTGGAAATCAAAAAAATCAATCAAAATCAAAAGTCAAATAAGGTTCATATCTGACGACCTCGACCACCGACGAGTGCCTCGATGGCAGTAGCTCGCAGCCGGTTGGCCACCCTCCATAGCGCCACGAACCGGGACGGCGCGACCTGCATTATCAAAAGAAATTCTAAGCAAATTGAGCAAACTCAATCAAATGTGTTCTTACACAAAAGTCATACAAGTTGGAGGCTTACCCTCCGAATCGATCTTGCCGATCATCTAAGCCAAGATCCGTCACAGCTACGTCAAAGTCACGCAACTCGGAGATCGTCGTCCTCCCGATCGCGTCAGTGTACTCGAGGGTCTCGGGGTACTCTGGGGGCTCGATGCCCGCCGCCTCAACCTCCTGCAAAGACAAACAGCTCTCATTAATCGATGATCCTTCGTCGTAATTCTCGGAATCAAATCAAGAAAAAATGAAAGATACTCACCACTACCGCCGACGCCAACCTCCCGTAAAGGAACGCCGAGTAGTCCTCGCCTGACGCGAAGAAGGTCGTTGCCATCGGCACCGCCCAAGTCCGCCTCCCTCTCGGCCTCGAAGGCTCCTAAACATCGTCTGGGAGGATCGACGGAACCGTCAACACGTCCCGAGAGCACTGACGAGCCAACCGCTCGCCCAAGTACCACACAGGACCCATCGACGTCCTCGACAGCAGTCGACTCGGGCTCCTAGGTCGAAGGACCTCAGCGACGAAAGGAGGTGCTCCAGCGTACTCCGCCCAAGGTCTGGGCACCCACTGTAACAAGATAAGGCACAGATCATTCCTATGATCAATTAAAAGCAAAGTATAAGAAGAATAAATGAATACAAATGGGATACTCACGCGCTCATTTGAAGAGCGTTCACGTCCCGCCGGTAGACATTGTGAGAAGAACGCTTGCTCTTCGTCCGGCACATGACCCAATCCCTCACCACGGGATAGGCCCTCTCCAACGGCTCCGTCCTCTTAGGCGCGAGGCCCGGAAAGTAGGAATACACCCACGCCTATAAAACAGAATAATCAATGACGATCTTTCGTGATTTGATAAAGAAAGGAATTTACTTTGGTCTAAAGGAAGGTTCATACCTCCAACAGTAGCCCAGGCCCGACAGCGCCCGGAGAAGTCCCCTTCTCCATCAACTCTGAACGAACCATGGCCCTCATGAAGCGGATGAGGACCGCAAAACCAAGAAAGTGACCCGGTCCCAACGCCCTAGGGAACTCGGGTCGAAAGGAAGGGAAGGAGCTTCGTCGATGACCTCTCGCCCTTATCTCCGAGGTAAATCGAAGACATAAACCACCAAAGCCACAAAGCGAGCCCTCCGCTCGGTCACCAGACAGGAGGAGGAGCCGTCTCCCTCCCATCAATCGTCACGGCGCCGGGGTCTTCCCGCAAAGTAGTCTCGAATGTAAGCATCTGGGTACTAAACCCCAAGATCGCAATGACCTTCGGCGACAAGTTCCACCGATCAATCTCCTTGCCTCGGCCGAGTCCGCCCTCATGGCGTCTCGGCCACACCATCTCCTCGGCCCCACACGGCGGACTGAAATCATGTCGTAATCCTCCGAGTGACTCCCACCTCACCAAAAGGTAGGTGAAACGTGGAAGTCGTGTCCCAGAATCGGTCCAAGAAAGCACGAACCAGGCTAAGGTTAGCCCGCAACTTCCTCTTCATGATATCCCTCCGGACTGAACCGGAGGACCGAACGCTCCACGCTCGATCATGGCCCTCTCCTCCGCCGACAGCTGCTCGTAGTGCTCCATCATTTGTCGTGTAACCCGAGAACGACCGATGTTCCCGGCCTCCTATTATGATTTGAAACAAAGCTATCTTTAGTTTTGAATGAAATTTGAAAGAAATTTGGACAAAAAGAATGAAAGAGGATGAATAATGAGTAGTGAATTCTTATTTACCAAGCTCTTCACCGTCCTGTAGGACAGGTGACCCTCTGCAGCCCACACGAGGTGTCTACTCTCCCTGTGTCTCGGCCCACGCAGAGCTCCTCTCGCCGACGACCTCCTCGCCCGACGTTGGCCCGTCTCGGGGCCTCCTCCTCCTCGACGGCCTCCTCCTCGTGAGCCTCGTCTCCAGCAGCCATCACCGCAGCGGTGAAGGCCTGCTCTAAAGCCTCCTCAACAACAGTGGCGTCTATCTCCATGGGAGCTCTCCCAGAAGTAGAAGCCTCATCACCTGCAAAGCAAATTCAGGCCGCGTCATACGACGACAAGCCTTTGTTAAGGGGTTTTCAAGCCTTCAAAGCCCTGAAACTACTCCTCCCGTGCCATCATTGGCCACGTTCCCATCAACCCGGTCGCTCATGCGATAAATTGGGTCAAGTCAAGTCCAATTCGAAGCCTAGTTCTGGGTTCGAGTCGGAAATTCGGCAGCATTTCGCTATAACGGTGATTATGCCCTAGAAAGGTGTCCTGAAAAAGTTGTCACAAACCAAAATTCCGAGATGGTAGGAAGTTTACCCATCATTCAAGGATCCCAAATATCAAATTTCATCGCCAATGGGCAATCCTAAGGCTATTTTCGAAGCAATTTACGGTTCAGCTGTAAAACCGTCTCAAAAATTCACTCAAAGGCTCAAAACTTGACGAAAATTCGAAGCGAATGCATGGCTGTGTTCCTAACACTACCTCCTATCCATTTCTAATGTCCATTTGGCAAAGCAAATCCATTTGGGGGAAAAGCCCCAAATTTTCGATCAAAAGGGTCGAAAACCCTAATTTTCGCGGCTCAAAATTCAACAAATGTAGAAGATTAATGCAAGATCAAGACACATACCTCGATTAGTCATGTTTAAAGCAAGCTTTTGAACCAAAACTTGGCGGAAATGGTGAAGATTTGAGAGAGAAATCGTGTGAATTGTGTTTCGAAATAATGAAACAATGCCTCTGATTTTCGCGTTTTTACGCAGGAAAGCCAAATTGGGGAAAAGACGCAGCAGGCGCTGCGCCTCTTCCAAGAGATGCAGTTCTTGCTGCGCCTCTTCCTTCTTTTCCCTCCACATGGATTTTCAAAAATTCGTTATAAGTTCGTTATTTGTGGGCCCATCTTTGGTGCGCCTCTTCCTCGATGCTATTTTACTCTTTTGGTCCGTTCGACGATTTTCTTTCGTTCCGGCTCGCATTTCCAAGCCAGTAGCGGATTGTCATTCCTTCCAACGCTCATTTTGCTTGTCGCAACGAGCATTTACTTACTTACAAAAATTTGACACACCTTCATTATGTCTCAAGCGAGAGTAAGCGTACGCGCTGTCTCTCTCAAGACGTGAGGATTGACATCTACCTAAGCAGATTTTTCCCTCTAGCAGTTCCCAGCCGCGTCCTGCCACTCGCATTTGTCCCCAGCGCAGCAGTATTGCTCACTCAAGATTTCTTCCATGACGATCAAGATGTTCCTAGTCGTCAAAATATTTGTCCCAGTAGCAACGATATTTTGCAAAGATTGCTCACTCAAGATTTCTTCCATGGCGATCAAGATGTTCCTAATCGTCAATATATTCCCCAACGAGAGTTCGCTTGAGACCGACGCAAGCCGATTCAACCTCAAGTTTTGCCAGAGTTCGCTTGAGACCGACGCAAGCGGATGCCCCAGCAGTTTCTACCGACGTCCTGCTACCCTCACTATATTTTGTGTTTCCCCGCGGAGTTCGACAGGGTGTCGTTCTCCAGAAGTTCCTATACCCAAACCTTAGCTACCCATAAGTTGACCTTATTGTTAGGCCTCCTTCCCGTCAATGCTTTCCTTTAGGGCCCCATACACTAGCACAATCCTCATGTATCCTTTAGGTCTTACCCTTAGCTCCCATGCTCAACCTTAGCTCCTACGCAACTCCGGAAGCATCTCGAGAAGAAGTCTCAGGTATGGTCTCTTCTTATGGCTGGCGAGCCTCCTTACGTAGTCTAATGGACTTTAAACGACCCTCCCCGATGGTCGACAAACTCTAAAATGTTCCCGACGACAGGTCCTTGGCTCAGACCCCTTGAGCCGCCTCGCGTCGCCATAGTCGTCAGGTTGTAATCTTCGATTGACCTGATGGCTATACTTTGACTTTCGCCTTGTCCAAGCCTCAGTCAAAGTGGGGGCTCTGTAGATACCTCGTTTCTGCACCTCCCGCAAACCACCCGGTGATGATTGGGCCGCATGTTTGATACGCGGAACGATTTGTGACAATTCGTAAGATTATCATCAAGTGATTGCTCAAATATCAATGTCTACCTCTTAGATGTCATCTACGCACCGATACGGTCGTTTTGGCAGTAATTAGAGTACATTCGGAGTCCGGGTCAAAAACCGTCTCCATTTTCTGATAACCGTTAAATCCCGAGTCGAATGTTTGGAATGTTCGAATATTTCTATTCCATATTTCATGAATTTTATCTTTTGGCAAATAATATCCCGTAATATTCATAAGATATTCGAATTATTTCCGTCCTACCATAACTCAAACGCGGAAATCTTTCTTCAAAGCAGAGGAAACCTCCCGGGAATGGACGCAGCAGCGCCGCGCCTCTTCCAAGAGACGCAGTGGGCCGCGCCTCTTCCCAGTGCCCTTTCTCGCATGTTTTACGTATCTTCTTTTTCATATCTTTCCGAGATTCACTTCCAAAGAGTCTCCGAAACCCTAATTCCTTCACGTGATTAGTATAAATAAGAGCCTTCGCTCCTCATATTTCTCACGCGAGTGTCCGCCCTTCTCTTCTCCCTTTACATTCTAGACTTTGTTCTTACTTACTGGCGCCTACGTGCTTGAACTTTCGACCACGTAAGCTCGGATCTTTCCGGGTACCAGCCTCTCCGTTGCATGACCGACCAATTTGACCAACTACACTCAATCAATTTAATTAATCAATCGTTTTCCTCTTACGAGGGCACTCTCTTTGCATTCGCGTCGAGCATTCACTAATCGATATCTTAGTTCATCTCGTTTCGTCAACATGTAAGTCTGAGGGTGTATAATTCTCTTTTATTTATTGTATTTATTTATTTCGCATCATCAATTGTAAGGTTTACGTCGAAAATACCATTAAAACCGATTTCTAAAACCCTTTGTTAAAACCTGTTTTTGCGGATTTCCAGTAGATACCCGTCGAGAAAAGACGCAGCAACTGCTGCGCCTCTTCGAAGGAGCGCAGTTCCTGCTGCGCCTCTTCGTGAGGCTGCCGCAGTTCCTGCTTCTTTTCTTCTTCGTTTGTTCTCTGTAATTCGTATTCAAATTCTTTCCTTTGTTTGTTTCGTCTGTTAATTCTTCGTCTCAATATCATATAATCCACATGTATTATAATCGTTCATCGTTAGCATATTTTAATTCATTAAATCCGACTTAAATCCTAAATAATCCAATATTTGCGGGTTTTCGTCATTAAATTCAAACCCGGATTTTAGAGATTCAATTTGTTCATATTGAGTTTCTGGAATTCGTCATTGATATAGTTTTCATCTGTTTATTCGCATGTTCGTCGCATATTCGTTGTATATCCGTAGTATTTAGCCTAATTGACTTATTTCAATAGAGGACTCATTAATATTTTCGTCATTATTTCATATGATTAATCCGTTTCCGATTCGTCCCATCCATGTTTATCGCTTTTATGACCATCATTCACATGTAATTAATCTATTAATCACTTTCATCCGAGTAAATATTCTGATCCATCATTAAATTCATCAATTCAAATTAACGATTTGCAGTTCCGGCTTCACAGCCAGAACTCACCCTTGGAACAGACGCAAAGAAGAATCTGCGCCTCTTCCGCAGGGCGATCTCGCTTGCTACTGCTTTGTTCCAGGATGATTTCTGTCCCTGAACTCCGTTTCTGCCTTGACATAGCATAATTAGTCTACGTATTAATTAACTATTATCAGTAATATCACTTTCTGTTGTGTTCGTTAATTTATTTAACTTCATTCTTCTATTCCTTTATTCCTTTTTCTCAAATTATCCGTTTTAAAGGTATTTTCGACATAAATCGCCTATTCCGTTGTAATTAATGTAATTTTCATTCTTGTAATTTATAATCATTGTATTTCTTTTATTGCTTGTATGCTTTCACATATAAATGAGCATTAAATCCTACTTCGACCCAATTGTATGCTAATTACGTGTCAACCGACTTAGTTAAATTCTCACATGTTAGGATTAAAACTTGGATGTTGCATTGCATGCATATAGCCGACGATATATCTAGTACGAATAACTTCCCTAATCATTAGTAGAGGCCGCTATCGAGGCGGGCGGGATTAGGTGTTCGATCAAAAGAGCTTCCTAATACGTACCCTCACCCCTTACTCCAGATCTCCGTGAGCACCCGTGTTCATTGGCATCCACGAGAGTCATTCTAGACATAGAATGCTAAGGGTAACGATTGCTTAGTGTTCATGTCTCTACTTTGTGTCTTGACATGACACGAGGTATTCGAACGGTTCCAATTTCCCATAAAAATTGGTGGCGACTCCATACAAAAATGCAAACGCTTGTTTCGACCTTCACCAAGCGCCCCCGTGGGCGGCCCGCTGTCCACAGGTTTAGTTGGAAAAATAACACATGGAATAAAATTTGATGCTTTAGTAGGTAGCCTTTTAACTATATTGTATAGGTATATATATAATAAAATTTGATGCTTTAAGTAGCTTTTTAACTATATTACATAGATTTATATACTCACTGCGTCCCAACTATTTTTTTTTTACATTAATTTAAATACTCTCACAAGGAATATAAATGAAAAACAAAAGGTCTAAAATAACAAAATAATCAATCATAAATATAGAGCGTAGAGTATATCAATATGTGTAGGAGATGATGTGGACATTATGAAAAAGTTAGGTGGCATTTATCGGTGTCTACGTGGCATTGTCTATGTGGCATTAAAATTGATGTTTCAAGTAGCCTTTTAATAATATTGTATAGATACTAAGATTGGTTAAACAACTATATTTTACGTACTAACTAAAGATTGGTGACATCGTGGAATCGTGGATGATTAATAATTTTTTGAGCATTTATTATATATATTTTGAAATATCACAAAAACTCCGGAGAGACGGTCTCTTAATAGCGTTATTGAGATATCTCCCATATGATGGGGTGAGGGACCTACTGAATTTCTTTTTTTCCCTATTATGTCTTCCACTAAATTAGTGGGAGACGGTCTCTCATGAGACCTACTGTTGAAATATATGGCTAAAAGGTGGAAAATTTGAAGGGATGACATAGCATTTTTTGTATAATATTGTTTAGTAGGTGAAGTATTCTGCAATAATGATCCAATTGTTGTTCAAGTTGTTGCTGCTTTAAAATTTTTAGTTCCGCAATTTATTATTGTATTAGCTTCAATTTTACGGGGGTATGAAATGTTAGTTTTGTCATAACATTTCTAATTGTGTGTTTTATGTTATTTTCAGAATTGTTGATGAAATTTTGATATCTAATTTGTGAGGGTGCTCTATCTTTGGGGATCTTTGTTTGATAATATAGTTTTGTTTAATTTGATTATATGAATACTTATATTATTAATTCATTTTAGCTTGCATTGAGTTACTTTAGTTTTGATAGGGGTATCTTAGTATATCTAATGTATGAAATTTTAATTTCTGATAAAATGTTGTATAAAAGACTAATTGAATTTATACAACCCTTAAAACATAAAAACCGTAAATTGAATTGATCGTAATATGTTATTGTATTAAATCACTAAAGTATTACACTAGAAATAGAACAACCCGTGAATTTCACGGGTCACAAAACTAGTTTAATTGAAATACTATTTCCACTATTTTATTCATTTAAGTTTGAAAGTTACACAGGAATTATCAGGTAGTGATATTTAAATGTCATATATACTCACTTTGTTTCAACGGTTATTTTAATTAATGTTACTTACATAATTTTTTATTAAACTTTTGCCATGGTGGTATGGATCAAATAAGGTCCCCGTGTTTTCGACATAGGGATCAAGGTTGTTTCACGTTGACTCGTGGACACTTAGATCAACTAATAAAGAGTTTTTTTAGCTTAATCAGATATTGAGTTCAAAATGTGATAATGCAAACAAGCAGCATTGTTAAAACTAATATAAGTGCGAGTTTACTGCTTTTATACTCCTATTCGGCTTAAATCAGAAAAACTTAATGTTATACATAAAAAATGCAAGTCTTTGAAATACCAACCATAATGTAATACTTGTATGAGAATAAGTTGGATTCTTAAAAATTGTTTGGTATTTGGTTATGGTGTAGGAAGTCATAAGTAGAGCACAATGTACCATGTCACTTGGCCAGTTGGCAATAACATCAATTTTAGACATGCCTAATTTTTGGTTTCTATTAAATTAAGCCAGTTTTAAGTCCGATCAATATACTACTATAGTAGTTCGCGGTAAGGTCTTGTCTTAATATACCCATTCTTATAAGTTCATCACGACAACATCTGCCTGAGAATCCCATTATGCCATATTTTTCAGATATTGTTAGAATAGATCAGGGCCGGCTCTGTGGGTGTGCAACCCGTGCAGCCGCACAAGGCCCCCAAAAATCTAGGGCCCAATCCAACAAGCTATGCTATTGTAAAGTAAAAAAAAAAAACTCGGAATAATAATCAAGCGGAGTAAACAAGCGCGTAATTTAGGAGTATAAGATAACTTACGCTAATTAAAGAGTTAAAATCATTCATATTCTCAATTTATTCCTGTTATCTAGACACTTCCCAAAAATAAAAAAAAACGTTTTACTTCCCCTAAATCTCTCTTATAAGATCCTTACTCTATTTAAAATAATTACTCCTATTTACAATTCTATAGAAAAACAATCAATTTGATCTCAGTATCTTAACTTGGAGACTAATTTTCGCATAAGAACTTGGAGACTAATTTTCGTATATGAAGTATTTTTTTGTCGTATTTTTTTTTTTAATCTTTAAAATTGTTTTATTGTTGGATTATTGCATTTTATATTTATATGATTAAAGTTTTGCGTGTGAATTTTTTTTGTTTAATTTCCCTATTTCAAATACTTAATTGTTTTTTTATGCACTGATTAAGATCATATTTTTCTTAATTTGTGCAAAAACTGGTTGATTTAGTTGAGTCCAAAAGCTTAAAACCTTGAATGTCGTTCTTGTGGCCAACTTGAATTATTTAAGTGTTTTCTTAACTTAGTGAAAAAAGTTGGTGATTGTTTTCCTAATGCAATGACAGCATATAAGATTTTGTTGATGATTCCTCTCACCATTGCATCTGCGTGAAAAAGCTTTTTAAAGCTCAACTAGTTTTGGGACCCGTGAAAATCACGGGTTTCTTTGTTTTTAGTTTCGTGTTTGGGTTCGTCTTCTGTTTGTCTTGTATTGAGTCGTTAGTGGAGTGCTATTTAACTTTCTCGTATAGGTTGTTTTGTTATTTCTCTATTCCAATATAGTTTAATATATTTGTAGTTTTCGGTTCTGCATCACATAATACCATTTCACACAATAGTAGATGTTCTCATCGATTTTATTTTCCCTTTGTCCGGGCCAAAGAAATTGGAGTAGTCAATTGAGTAAATGAGAAGTGCGATAGTGTTGGTCTAATTTGGACGGGCAATTTTAGTTTGATTTTGCTATGGTTGAGCAAAAAACTTTGATATTGTGTTTTTGTATGGGTACGATAGGAGACACGGTTGGTTGTCAATTGTTTCCCGTTTATTGGAAATGGTTTAATGTATATATGATACGGTTTTTTAGAAGTTGCACTATATCTTGTTCGGGTAATATTGGAATAGTGTCTACGATTTCATGCCGGTATTAGTTTATTATTTTATTTGAAATGTTATTGAAAATAAATTATTTGAACTATTCAATTTATTTTGTTTTGTTACACGGTACACCCACAACATAACCACATCTTATTTTAGATCCCCAATTCCTCCTTCAACTCCCAATCCGATCTTGAATTTGCCATCCGAAAATGTTCGTATTCCGTCACACGAACCGATCAAGAGTGTTGTCATTCCTTCCCGTTTATGTTGTATGTTCCGTACCATTACTTCCGGCGGTCATCCATTTCAGTTGTTGTTGTTGTTACATTACATGGCAATCAACCACTTCTACATAGTAGACATGTACAGATGTGAAGGAATTTTAAAGATAAACTCGTACCTCCTAACAATGCAGGTCATTCATTTTTTTCATAGGTAAATAACATGATCAAGATACTATCCTTGAGAATCAAATACTACTCAAGTGTTTCATAAGTCAAACAATTTTTCACTGTAAAAGCAATGCTAACAAAGTTTGTTTCCTCGCAAACATAGAAGGAGAAAAGAAAAACCACACAAGAAAATTGAGGCCATTGTTACAAGAACTTGAAACTGTACACCAACTTTCATTTTACCATTAAAATTTGATTTCGGCACAACAAACATAGATTATCATTCTAGAAAATCATTTGATAGGTCAACATCATCTAAACTAACAGAAATAGGACATAGCAAAGGAAAGTAAAATAAATACTCAATATGTAGGTTAAAAAGCGAAAGTAGGATTATCCTCTCTCTCATCCCAAAACATCCAATTTTATTAGAAATCAAGTTGATAAACGGTTTCTACATTGAAAGTTAACAATCATGATTTACCATCATCAAGGGGATCGTATGATAAATATTCTATCGTTCTAATTTTCTTGGGGGCCATTTAGCTTAAGTTTACGTTTCTTTCAAGTCGAATTAGTCAAGTATGTAACAATTACCATTTGTACTGTTGCTAAAAATAACAGCAGGGCTTAGAGACTATCAATCAGTATAATCTTGTTCCTCGGGTTACCAATATTTCAGCGTAGTTGTAACACCCGCGAATTTTCCATTTTGACATTTTAAATTTATTAAACTGTTCGATTACTTTATTTCATATTTTTGAATTATTCAATTTAATTAATTTTATGTCAAACACAATTTTTATGAACGTATTATATAAAAGCTCGTTTATATAAAAATACGTACGATTAAATTATATCTTTAAGGCATGATTCATATAATAATATATGTATACGTATTTTTGGTCAGATAATAATAGTGACAGTAATAATAATAAATTCCGTCTAGCTATAGACCGTCACATTTTCATATGTAAAACTATCTTTAATCTCGACCAATCAAAATTCAACAACACTCATACACCTACTCACCCACACTCCACATTTATATATAATTATACATTATTATTATTATTATTATTATTATTATTATTATATATATTTATTATATATTATTTTTATTAGATATTTTGGTTGTGTGGTTGTTGATGTTTACCCGCAAAACCCCACACCCCTTTATCCCTCATTTCTTTCTTCTTCTTCGTTCAAACAAAAGAAGCAACAACAATGACATTGTGACCGTACGCCATTTTAGCCGCCACCTTCAACCTCCATTTTCTCCTCCATTTCTCAACCAAACTTCACCATTTTTATACCAATAGATTTCTCTTCTCGTCCTCCTTCTTTGTAGGTAAGAAAGAGCCAAGCTTTTGCTCTGTTTCAGTTCGACCGCCTTACAAGGGATGCGGTTTCAGAGCTAATTTCTTCCATTCAGGGTTTAGGGTCATCCTTGGACGGTTCCTTGGACGTTTAAGAGCTCATAAACAGGTAACGGTGATAGGTTACTCGACAACCATGTCGAGATTTTCGTCCTACTTGTGGTATTCTTACACTTGTTTAATAAACTTTAATTCTTTACCTTTGTTTATCTTTGGTGTGGTAATTAGTCTCGAATGAATGCTGGAAATCAATGGCATCGTCCTCTGATTATGAATTGTTGAATAGTGGTTGCGTAAGTCCTGTCACGGCTTGGGTTAGGTTCGTTTTAATGGTTTTTAGCTGAGTTTCTGTCCCAAAGGGTGGGTGTATGTAGCTCCTCATTCAGGTTTTTGGTCGAGAATGATGGTGATGGGTCTTGGTGGTCATTCACGCATTTGGTCGTGTTTATTTCCGTCTCGACCTTGCTTTCATTTTCGTCATAAATTCGGGTCGAATAGATAGTTGTGAGTCTCTGTTTGCAACCAAAAAAGGGGACTGTTTAGGCTCTGTTTGGGGTGGCCGAGATGGTGTTTGTTGGGTAACCGGTAATAACCTGTATTTTGGTCTGTTTTGGCGGGTCGGGTGGTCTGCTTTGGGGCTCTGTTTTGCAGGTTGTGTAGTGGCCGTGTGAGGGTGTTTGGGCGGACCGAGTTGGGCTGCCTTTGATGACTAGGGTGGCCACGGTTCAGTTGGTTGTTTGGGGTATAGAATGGGTAATATGTGTGGTATAATTAGTGTATACGATATCCGTCTTAAGCTGATCTCGTTATGATTGTTGTTACACGATTTTGTGGTTGGCTACTTGTGTTGGCTGTGGCCTAGCTGAGGCCTAGCAACAGCTTGGCAGTGACCTAGCAACAGCTTGGCAGTGGCCTAGCAACAGCTTAGTAGTGGCCTGCTATGGCCTGAAAATAGCTTGGCAGTGGCCTGGCAGTGGCCTATCTAGTTACGGGTTGAGGCCGCGTGTGGTTTGTTGTGAGGTTGAGTTGAGGTTGCCATAATAGCTCGTGAGTCATGGTTATAAATTGTTGGGCGCTAGTTTAGTTTAATTAAAATATTATTTATTTCCCGTCTCGTGTTTTATATAAGTAATCCGTTAATTATCGCTCTTTCACACATCTTATTTATTGGGCTTTACATGTTTATTTAATTAGGCTTATCCTAGTCCATTCATTGAATTTCACATGATTTAATTATTGGACTTCAGATGACAATTTATTTGGGTCTTACATGATCAAATTGTTGGGTCTCACATGATTATATGTTTGAATTTTACACGAGTATTAAGTTGGGTCTAACATATCTTGTTTGTTGGGCTTAATGTGATTTAATTGTTGGACTCCTTATAATTTGTTTATTGGGCTCATAAATGAGTCACTTGGACTTGGTCACATTTCATCCCGTATATTTCATATAACGTAAATTATTCATTATCACTTGTTATATTTTATTTAACCAGCATGTTAAATTATGAAATGGAATATTTATTGATATAATACAAGTATGAGATATTTATTATAAGTAGTTACTTGTAGTGAGTCGTACTCTAGATAATGTCTAGTATTGTTCGGTTGTGAGAGTCTTGGTTCTACCGGAATACTAGGGGTGAGCCTGAGGCCCTCTAATTGCGGTATGAACGTCGGGAGTGATGTTCCCATCTGTACTTATGGTGATGCAGGCCATAAGTATGAATGTGACATTAATCATCTCGGCCCTGAGTCACGGTCCTATCGGATACTAGAGGTGAGCCAGAGGCCCTCTAGTTACGATATGATTCGTCGGGATTGATGTTCCCATCCGTACTTATGGTGAGATGCAAACCATAAGTATAAATGTGACATTAATAATCCCGTTCTATGTGCTTGTTTGTTGTGCTTGTTTGTTATACTTGTTTGTTGTATTTGGCCATGTTTTAAAGGTAACCGCTGAGCCAGATACTTGATTGTTGTGTCTCGGACATGTTTTAAAGGTAACCTCTGAGTCGGACACTTGTTTGTTGTATTTGGCCATGTTTTAAAGGTAACCGCTGAGCCAGATACTTGTTTGTTATACCTCGGACATGTTTTAAAGGTAACCTCTGAGTCGGGTACTTGTTTGTAGTATTTGGACATGTTTTAAAGGTAAATCCGAGCCGGATACTTTATGTGTTGTGCCTCGGACATGTTTTAAAGGTAACCTCTGAGTCGGGCACTTGTTTGTAGTATTCGGACATGTTTTAAAGGTAACCGCTGAGCCAGATACTTTAGAGGTCGTGCCTTGGACATGTTTTAAAGGTAACCGCTGAGCCAAGGTACTTAAGGACTTGTGTCTTGGACATGCTTTAAAGGTAGCCTCTGAGCCGGATGCTCTGCTTATTATGTGATGTTAGTAGTCTCATTTCATGTATTGTATGTTGTTTTGTTTTCAAAGTTGGATGTATCATATGTCTTATCTATGATTTACTACGCATGTTTGAATGTTAGTCTCATGTCTCAGTATTTGCATCAATTAATTATATTTATGATGTTCTAATATGTTCTTGTTTATCTGTGTTTCGACATATTGTGGCTGGGAGAACCTTGAGTTACTCCCCACTGACTGTGGCGTTCATGTTTTGTGAAGATGCTTACGTGGGGAAGACGTGTGGGCTAGCGAGAACTAAACCCTTGGACCTTAGTTTGCTAGTTTAGTAATCCTTTATTTGTTTATTCGTGGGATATCTTTTCCACGCTTTCTATATTTGGGTTGTAATAACCTAAATTTGTCTATTGTAGTATTTATTTCATTTCTTTTTGGCACCCGCGTGTTAATCTTTAACTAGTAATTCAAAAGTTTTTAAAATCTCACAATTTCCGCTTTAATTTATTAGTTATATTTTCCGCTTTATCGCGGGGTGTCACAATTGGTATCAGAGCCTTTGTTGCTCCCGACGCACACACGTGTACCCCAAAAGTAAATTTGAACTTGACCTTGAATAATGAATGAGAGATGGGTAGACTTAAGGACCTAAGGTGGTAGTCTGTAGTGTGTTTGCTCTTTGTTAGGTTCTAACGTGTTTGTTGATCGTCATTTAATAATTGTTGTGCCCTTGGATCATGACCGTAAGCTTACCTACATGAAGATCAGGATTTGATGCCTATTGCTTAGGATTGAAGAATTGTTCAACCTTTGAAGAATGCTTCTACTTCCTCGAAGATGTTTCTCAGTCTTTGTGTATCTTGCCTTATTCCCTATCTCTTAATGCTTATTCCTTTTTCTAAATCCTCTTTTCTTATTCCTTGTAAGTCACTCTTGTATTTCCTAACTTGTCCTTTGTTCCTTGCTTATCCTCCCTTAACGCCTATTGGAGATTACTCCTTCTTTGGAGTAATGTTGACCTTGGTTGGAAAATTGAACTTTTGTGGAGTTTGTGGTGTTTGAGTCTTAACCCTGGTTTTGAGAGGTTGTGATGTTAGAAATACTTAGGTAGTGGATGAGACACACTTGGTGGTTCTTATAACTAGATCCTTAATAAAGTGAGTATATTTGATTGGTGGATTTTGTGTGTCAAGTGTGAGTTGCATTTGTTACTAAGGTTATAGACCTTGGCTTTGTGGTTTATGTTTGTGGTTTGTAAGGCTTGGTAAGTGTAGTGAGACGTGTCTTGGGAATCCCTAATAAGTAAAAGGATAGAAGGACTTGAAATCCTATTGATTTTTCAGACTTTAGGTTGACATGTTACTACCTTGTATTGAAATGAGAACCTTGTGGAATATTTGAGGAACCTTTTCTGGAATTTAGGGCTTAGTATTCGGATCTTTGATTGGGGATTTTACCATTTTGAGAAACCCGTGGTTGACACTAGTTGGATATGGGTATAGCTTTGTCGGAAACCTTGACTTTGATCTTGTGGAAGTTGTTTGTGGATGTTTGAGGATTTGGAGTGATGAAACCACACTTATAGTGGAGTACCTTGTTTCATGGAATTGCTTAGGATGAAGTAACATAAGTGATTTGAGGAAATTCTTGGGAATGTTGTGATTATAAGTTTTGTTGTTAGGAAGTTTTCGGAACAGCTTAGAATGATGTTGTTGTTTGAGGTTTGAGTACTTGGCGTTTCCTTGTTGTCCAGTTCCCTTCTTCTTTGATCATAAGCGTTACTGTTCATACCTCTTTTCCTTGCTTCATCTTGCTCCTCCCTTAAGTTTGATGCTAGTGGCCTATAAAAACTCTACCCTTGAAATTATTATTGTTTTGACTTCAATTTTTACCCTATGAAGTTCATCATAGCACTCCTTGTTGGTTAAGTTTGAACTCTCTTAACGTACCTTGTTTTTTTATGCTATCTAAGTTACCTTACTTTTGTTCAATTTCTAAACATCTCAAGCTACCAGTTTTGATTCGTTGTTAAAAGTTGATGTTACTTTTGAAAAACCTTACCTATCTTAAGGATTTGAAAATGAAAATTTGATTCAGTTTTCTATTTGTTCTTTGAATATAAACTTATTTATCATGAATTTAATTGCTAAACCTGATATTTCTTTAAATTTTTAACCAATTTCTGTTAACTTTGATCTATTTATGATTCCTTTGTCAAAGTTTAATACTATATTTTCAAGAATTTGACTCCGTTTCGAGTTTGAAGTAAAACGTTTATTTCCATTTTGGCTTTTGCAAAGGAAAGTTTGAGTGAATTGCCTTTTCTTATGATGTTGACGTTGATCGGATGTTAGAACTCGTTGTTGGAGACGTTTAATAACTTGTTCTACGCTTGTTGGCGAATGATTTTTGTTTTAAATTTGTCCTTGCCTTGGAAAGTAAGCGTTCTTGTGTGCACGACAAGAGCAATTTCGTTCCACTTTTGAAAACTCTCCGTTAATGTTTTTGAAAGTGTTTTGATTTTGATTTATACAAATGATTTACCTTTCGACTTGGTTCTATCGGAAAATTTTAGCTGAAACTTTTGAAAGAATTTTAATTCTTACGATAAGTAACCTTTTAAATGTTTCGGTTACTGAGTCCAGTTCCAGTTTTATTGTAAATAACCTTTCATTTCCACTTTCAAGTTTCGAGGGCGAAACTTTTTAAAAGGTGGGGTGATTGTAACACCCGCGAATTTTCCATTTTGACATTTTAAATTTATTAAACTGTTCGATTACTTTATTTCATATTTTTGAATTATTCAATTTAATTAATTTTATGTCAAACACAATTTTTATGAACGTATTATATAAAAGCTCGTTTATATAAAAATACGTACGATTAAATTATATCTTTAAGGCATGATTCATATAATAATATATGTATACGTATTTTTGGTCAGATAATAATAGTGACAGTAATAATAATAAATTCCGTCTTAATTTCCGTCTAGCTATAGACCGTCACATTTTCATATGTAAAACTATCCTTAATCTCGACCAATCAAAATTCAACAACACTCATACACCTACTCACTCACACCCCACATTTATATATATTTATACATTATTATTATTATTATATATATTTACTAGATTTTGTGCCCGTGCGTTGCACGGGTTTCAAATTTGATTCTCTTTTAATTGATGTGGAACTTTTTTACCATTTTAAGCGGTGTTCACAATTATAAATATTAATTAACATCCATATAATATTTTACCAATAGTAGTTGTTGCCCGAGATAGCCGATTGTCTTGTTGGTTAATATTAATGATTTTACTTTAAAAAAATGCAAATACTTAATATGGGTTTTAGTGAGTAAAAAACTCAAAATAAATATAAATAATGTATAATTGAAACCAACCCAAACACTATAACATTATTTTATTATATATATATATATATATATATATATATATATATATATATATAGAGGCGGGATCTCGTGAGTTGGGGTCTTATGGTGAGTTGTGAGTTGGGAAAATCTGGACCATTGGATCATGGGAAACTGAGCGCTAAGATCAAACTTATACTCCGTATGAAACACAACCAACTCACGCACTTATTAAACACATCTCGTCAACCTCTCTCCATCCACAAATTACTCTCATCAAATCTTACCTTTCAATTTCTTAACAACATTATTATTTATTAATTATCAATTAAATCAATATAAATTCCAATTATTACGAATTTGATTCGATGCATCGGATCAAAAAAATTCTCCATCAAAATCTCTAAATCAACACAAGAACAATTCCATACTAATTGTAATTCGTTTTCATATTCGAGCTCGCATCGGGATCGCTGCTTTGGTTGTTAATTTGTGTATAATGAAGTGATGGTGGACAGCCATGGCGGCTTGGTTTCGATTCCGAGTTCGCGACGAGGAGCTGGTGGAATCCGAGAGGTTTGCTAATTTTATGTTGATGAAATTAATTGAGATTTTTGTTTGTGCTTAAAATTTGATGTAAATTGTTGGATGCAGTAATTCGGATCAAGTAATTATCATTTGGATTTTGCCGAAGAAACACTATATTGCGTTGATGCAGGAATGCGATTCAATTATTTTATATGTTTTCGATTTTCAATGTTCTCAATCAATAATATTCGAGTAATTTAGCTTTTTGAGTGAATTTACGGTTTTTTCTTGTTGCAATTTCAAGTATTTGATTAATCGAAAGTTCAGAACATTGTGAATCGGCGCTCGATTCATCTTGTTTGTAGCGGTTTTGTGTGCGTTACCTCACCTTTAGTTCAACTCACGTACAAGTCTGAGTTGCAAATTTGCAATTGCATTTTGTTTGAGACATCTCGCCGCAACCGGAGCACCTCTTGCGCTCTCGAGTTATGCTAGATTAATGATTTAATTCTCCTTTGGTGCATTGCAATATAATAGCAAAAGCACGTGATTTCGCTTTATATTGTATAGATGACACTATTGTATATAACATTGATGTTGTAGTGGAAGAATCAGCTCAATCGACTTCCATAGGATCGTGAGCTATCTTGTTGCAACAAGTGGTGATGAATCTGTTCATTACTTCGTTTATACGTTGTGGCTCGTAAAATATGTGTTCATCTCCAAATATTGTTACCTCAAGGTTAAACTAATAATAGGTGATATCATCCGCATATTTGTTTTCTTGTTTTGTTTATGTGTTCATCTCCAAATATTGTTACCCATAATTTAATGAGAAAACAAGATAAACATAACAAGATAAACATAAGAACATAAAAATAGCACTAAAAATCAAAGTGACATTTAATAACATCGAATAACACCAGGAATAACAAAGACAATAACACGTGTTAAAAAAGAGTAAAAAAATCAAAGTGACACCGGAATAACATCACAATAACACCGAATAACAAAGAGAATAAAGTAACAATAACGCGTGGTAAAAAAAAAAAAAAAATCAAAGTCGTAAAAAATTCACAATAACAAATGAGAATAACATCACAATAATAAAGGAATAACAATAACAAAGACAATAACATATGGTAAAAAAAAAAAAAAAAAAAAATCAAAATCGTAAAAAAATCAAAGTAAAGCAGAATAACATCACAATAACGGAATAACAATAACAAAGACAATAAAAAAAAAAGAGAGAAAAAAATCAAAGTCGTAAAAAAAATCCAGGTAAAAAAAAGCACAATAATAGCATAATAACACGAGGTAAAAAAAATAAGAGTAAAAAAAATTTCAAGTAAAAAAAAAATCCGGTACAAAAAGAAAAAGAAAAAAAGGTAACATAATGAGTAAATTAAAGAAAAACATAAGAGAAAACAAAAATCAAAGTGGTAAAAAAAAGCATAATAACACGAGGTAAAAAAAAAGAGGAAAAAAAATTAAAGTAAAAAAAAAAAGTAACATTAAAAAAAAAGAGAAAATAAGTAAATGACAATGGTTTTATATGACATGTAAGATTTGATCTTGGCCACTCATCTCTAATATAATCTAAATGAGATTCATCCAACTCACAACTCACCATGTTAACCAAAATTACCAAATCTAATATCTCTCTCTCTATATATATATATATATATATATATATATATATATATATATATATATATATATAAGTGTAACCAAAAAAATTAATCGACTGACCGCCATATGAAGGGAAAGCTTGGAGATTTGTGCGAGCCGTGAGTTTTGCCCCAAGATTGGGGCAACATCAGAAAAACAAGGCCCCCAAAACATTGCATCAACAAGATTCGGTATGTTCTTGAACACGACCTTTGACCAAAGATCCTTACCACCCATATGAAGATACACAAGATTGACAGCCCCAATCTCTACTTGTTCTATATTAACGCAATATAAAATTGTCAAGTGCTCTAACTTGCGACATAAACCTACAACCTTTAATCTCACCAATGTGTCTGAACTCTCGATATGCAGTCGTTCCAAGAAACGACATTGTGCCAACACGTATTCAAGTATATCTCCACTTACATTAATTTTCTTTAAATAAAGGGATTGGAGGAACCTGATGCCACTATCATTGACATCTAGTGATGGCTTCACGATGTTGAAAGGAAGAGTGTATTCAGATTTCTCAAACATCAACCAGAGACGTTTAAGACCCAATTTATATATAATAACCAAACTTTGAATACTTAATATTATCGTTTCTATTTCACCACTTTGTATAATCTCTGTTCTTATTTTACTACTTTCCGACGGCTTGGGTCATAAAGTTTTTGCCTCACTTGGAAACTACTACCCAGATCTTGTAACAAATGCATACCCTATCTTCGATCCGAGTAGAAATTCATCCTCCAAGGTTGTGGTTTCAGCTCCATCTCCGTCTATTCGTTGTCCAAAAATTTGTCCCATAGCGGTTTCGTTAATGCGATTAAGAAAGATGGAGTGTTATTTGCTGGGTTGATTGGTTTCGAGTTTTTTTCAGCAGGCGTGTTTGTGGGAAGCGATATTGCTCATCGGATTACTTCTGAAGCTTCTGATGTTGCTGCCACACTGTTTTTGCCCTTCTTAAATCTTTTAGTTATTATAATGTATACTATGTATTTCTTATTTTATATTTAAGTGATGTTTCTAATTTTTTTTTATTACAAAAGCTTTTACATTTCACCTGGTGTTGTTGGACGCTTTGATTCAAGCAATGGGTTAAGTGTACGCTATGGAACTGTCATAAGTGTCATTAAGCTAATTTGTATCAAATTTTGTTAAATACCTATTACCTATTAAATACTTTTTAGATATACTTTTTAGTTTAGATAATATTTAAACATAGAGATAATTAAATAACAAGGTTAAATAACTTTTATTTATTTGTTAATAGGGATAGAGTTACATCAACATGTAATAGAGTATAGTACCCTTTATATAATGGGTTCCTATCCACAAAACGTTATGAAGTGATACCTTTTGCCCTAGGTTTAAATTTTCAATTTGTTACAACAGATTATGAAGTGATACCTTTCGTCCAATTTCCTTATCAAGAATATCAGCTTTGAACTTGAGAAAACCAACACGCTTTCCGAAATAGTCAACTCCCTGAGACCATGTTAACCAACATTGTTAATATACTTCAATTAGTTCAACCAAGGCGATTAAAAAAAAAAGAAGGAAACTCTTTGTCAGAAAGTATAAAAAAAAAAAAAAAAAAAAAAAAAAAAAAAAAAAAAGGAAACTCAGGTACACTTCAAATTGTATCCAACTTAATTCCCACTAAATACCATGCAAACAACTAACGCAGAAGAGTTAAACATCAATCTTCAAATATCATAATTACGTATGGGAGTAAAAATCAAGAAGGAACCCAAAATCATCACCACAATAATTATGAGATTCTTTTGTGTTGAGTTAACTGGCGGGATATCAACTCCCCTAGCATTTTTCCAACACCGGGTTTCCGTATTACCATATTTGTGCGTCCTTGTCCTCTATTCTTGTATTAGATGAACAAAAATTATAGACTAAGACCATTCGTAATATTCTGTACAAAAAAAATTATTTTTTACATTATTAAACCGTCTTATAATATGAGACCGCCTCACACAATAATAAATGTTTGATGAGAGGTTTAAGACTCAATTTATGTATAATAACCAAACTTTGAATACTTGTTAGCAGTCATGGCTTACATCAAGTTCATTACATCTGAATACAAAAAAAGCTTGTTAGTTCAACCGGGAAATAAATAAGAAATAATAATAGGGAACATACAAACTGACAACCCAAATAATAGAAAACGAATACCTCTCGTATTTTCTTAAAATTGACAACTATATAAATCCTTGTGTTCTTCGATGATTAATTTTCTACAGATATAACATGAAAGCAAAGTAATTAGAAATCATAAATTCAAATGAATGTCAAATGATGAACGCATGCAAGATGGTTTAATTTTAGCAAAACATACAGAGACGGGTGAGGATTTGACAAATCTTCAATCTACCTCTACTTGAATCTCTACACCTGCATAAGAGTAGATAATCAATTTTAGAATCTACGAAAACCGATGCATAATCAAATAGAGTTATATTACTCAGTTAATAAGATCAACACAAAAAAACAAAATAATGCATTAGGGACGACTCTAATAGGGACGACTATTAGATTTCAATTAAAAAGAGATTCTAGTATAGTGATGATACGTGTTTCTTAATACAAACAACCACTATAACTTTAATATAGTGATGATACGTGTTTACAACAATAATATGCAAGATGGTTTAATATGTTTTTGTTCTTAGGAATTGTTTAATACAGTAATAATTCCGTGCATCGCTATTAGGGTATATCCGCTTGATTTCTCAGTTTTATGTTCATGTGTGTTTATATAATAGGGACGACTCCTTAGTCTTATGCATATAGTCAATTTAAGTTCAGGTAAAATTCTATCTCACTAAAATATGACATCTTATCAAATTCTCTATCTTTTAAGATTTATTTTTAACTTTTAAAATAATTAATTTATTAATTTAATTTAAAATTATTTAGGTGTTTTAGAATAGTTGGAGACTCTAGAATTGCCTGAAAAAAGCCTCTTTTATATATATACTAGATTTAATGCCCGGGCGATGCCCGGGACTAATTGTAAGGTTCTGCCGTGTATAATTTAAAGTTGTGTTATGTGTTTTAGCTTGGTCTTCATTTAATATCAATTTAATGCCCACATATTATGTTTAAGAAACGTCAAGTAATAACTGTATAATTAATATGATAATGTGAAATTACATTCATAGAATACGGAGTCTTGATGATTACATAAGATCATAGGATAAATAATACTCTTTCTATTAATTTCTTTATTATAGAATTTGTTCAAGAAATAATTTAGAAGCTTTTGATCTTTTAGCTGATTAGTTCTGTTTTCAGTTGTTGGTTTTTTTTCCTTTGGTTAGCTTCTTAGGTGGCTACACTGGCTATTCTTGTCGAATGGCTCAGGATCAATTATTATTCATTCTCATATTAATATAAAGATTTTAACTTTCTGAAAAAAAAAGAAAAAAAAAAGAATTTGTTCGACATTAGATAAAAGATTCTATCACAAAAAAAAAGGAGGATTGAAATTTGTGTACTACTTAATATTGAATGGTAAATCGTCTTATAGAATTTTTTTTTAAAATTATTCTCTTCTCACGCCATTAGTCTTTCTATCAAAATGAAAAGTGAACAAAATGAGAAAGAAGTTGGCTTATAGGCCAAAGATTTTCCTCAAGTGTAGTCATAAATAGTAAGGTACATGCTAAATTAGTATATGTGTAATATTACGTAAATGGAAACAATTAATTAATATAATAATAATAATAATGAGCAGAATCGATAAATGCTTATAACCTTCCACACATACACTCCCTTCGATCTCAAATGTTTCTGTTAGAAATATACATGTATATATATCTAACTATCTAAGCCCCATGATCTATATTTGTATATTATTTCAGTATATGCATTTAATTTCATATAGAATTCATGTGTATATATCTTCAGTGATGTGCAACGAAGTTCCCGAAAGGGGTTATAGTATTTTCACTTTCGAATTCACCTGTAACATCTTGCATAATTTTTCGTCGTGTAACTAAAAATTATCAAAACTCTTATAGAGTAAAAGATCTATGCTAAGAATTGTGGAGTACGTACCATGCATGTCATACGCTAATACTACGACAGTCCGGCGTATATATTTGAAGTACTAATTAATAATCATAATATTAGTATAGTTGCACACTTGCACCTAAGAATAAATTATGTTAATCAAGTTTTTTTTAATATGTACACTATTGCCTATAACTTTCGTTATCACTGGCAAAAAGTAACATTAGAATACGAATAGTATAAACTACTACGCTGCATAACTAATAGTATAGATGAATATATTTAAAATAAATTGTACCCTAGATACAAAAAAATATGAAAAAAAAAAATTACCAATTGAATCTTATATCTAATATAAAAGGAAAACCAGTTTATTTTTTTTTGTCAGAGGAAAACCAGTTTATTGTTCATACCTTTCTGATGGGAAAAAAATGACTTTTGAATCTTTGCGATTGCTAATTAACAGGTCATCATAATAACTCTATAACAACAAAACATGATCAGTTAGCCACTTCATTTGCAATGATACAATAACATCGCCTTTAAAAATTCGGCTAAGTGCTATCAATTATACGGAGTATATTGCATATATCGTCCCGTATAACCTCAAAAGTTTATTGTTTACCTTGTTGCCGTATAACTATTATTTTCTCTCAAATTGTGATTAGGAGATGATCATTAGATTCTTGCATGGACATTGCACTTGAGTACACAAATTTACTCTTTTTGTAACGGCAATCACCTACATATACATATTAAAGATGACTTGTTAAATAAACATAAAAACAAATCAAAGTAATTATCCGGTGAACTATACAAACATATTATTATGTGAAGGCTAAGAACAAAACACATAGCAATAACAATAACAAATTAAAATAAAGCTATTGACAAAACCGTGAATTCAAATACAACAAAAGTGGCAAAATAATCTATTTATATAATTTTTGGGATAAATTTTTCTTGGACGGAACTTCTACAAAGCAATATTTATATTCTAGAAAAACAATATTTGTAGATCAGTCTTTGTTTTGCCATATGATTCATCGCATATCCTCCTGCCATAAAACATATACTCCTACACGATGATAGTATTTCCTATATTGCTTAGTTGTTCAAAACTTCAAATCTAGTAGGGACTCTTATTTGTGCTTTATTGATTGATTATTATATATTGATATTGATATTATTATGAACTCTTATGGCTTACGTACATAGGAATATTATCTTATTGCTATTTTTATATAATATTTTACCTACATGTACATAGGAATATTTATCTATTTCTTTAGGAATCTTATCTTATTATATAGTTAGGTAGTTCGTAAAAATTGGAGACTCTGTAATCGCTCGAAAAAAGCTTCCTTTAATAATATAGATAGATAGATAGATAGATAGACTAGATAGATTTAATGCCCGTGCGATGCACGGGCCACTTGTAATATTCCGTCTCTTAAACTACCGTTGAACGTCAAGTATTAAAATAACTACTATTAATGTCAACTCCAATCTACAAAGAAGTTCGATGTGAATTCCAATTGTTTACCTTTTATTAATTTATTTTCTATGAGGGATATTTTTAATTAAGTTAGTGCTAAATTTTGAGGTGGTTAAAGTAAACTTCATAGTGAGGTTATTCGGGTTCGTGGTTTTGTTTTATGACCCTTGTTTTTATTTGCTTTTTATTGAATCAATATCTATCTATATTAATAAAGGAAGCTTTTTTCGAGCGACATTAGAGTCTCCAACATTGACAAAACACCTCGGTCTAATAAATAATGCTATATAATTATAGTTATAGAAAAAGAAATTAAAAAAAAAAACAATCGTATAACAATTCCTAAACAAAACTTTTTATATAAACACAAACACTAATATATTAATACTAATATATTAATAGGACTTTCCCATGCACTAATACACTACGGAGTACTTTTGTGCGATATGATCATAATTCATAAAACTATATCTAATTTAATGGTTAGAGTTCTAATATAAAACTATATCTAATTTAATGGTTAGAGTTATAATATACTGTTATGTTATTTACAAATCCTAAACTCATACAAATGCTACCTCTTTCAAATATAAATACATTCATCGAGATACACTCCCTCCGTAAAATTTTGTATTCATGAGGTTTATATTTTTTTTTTTCTAAATTAGAATGTTGTGCATATATGTCAATTTCATCAACTCTAAGATCATATTGTGCATCTATCGATCATCGTCTATTCATTGTTTGACAATATGTATTTACTTTTCACACACACAGATTATTTATAGTACAGTGTGAATTAAGCTAACTAATTTTTGCTTATTGAGATCAAGTTATTGTGCACGATGCAACAGTGATGAATAATTTAGTATTTTACATGATCTATGTTTTGTTGTTGCTTCTAATTTCAAATCCTGACACGGCTACTAATTACAGGTGCGGTAGTAGAGCTAAAATGCATGGACGAAACACACGCGAATATAGTATTCAGAAACGAGACGGTAACAAACAAGGAAGGAAAATTCACGATCGTAGTGAGCTACGATCACGGAGACCAGTACTGCGACGTAGTGCTGAAAAGGAGCCCCATTAAGAGCTGCAAAATCGTGGAACCATCCTGCGACCGTGCTAGAGTGATAGTCACCAACTCAAACGACATCAATACTGTGAGACATCAAGTAAAATAGATAAACCCTAAAGATTAGTAGTGTTTAGAATAGTCGGATACTATCACATCACTTTGAAAATCTCTCTTTATTATTGATCAAGTTATCTCATTATAATTTACAACATAATAACTTTACTATTTAGGGAATTCTTTTATCTTTTAAAGTTAACCCGTTTTATTGTTAAGGCGAATATTTCGGTTTAAGAGGGACTATTTGTTCAGCCATTATTACAAGTCTTACAAGAAACTAATTGTGAGAATAATATAGTAATAAATGAGATAAGATAAGAACAAATATTGTATTGCCTTTAAAAGTTAATACGAATTTAGAATAGTAGAAATTGATAATGCCTCAAACTATATGTAAGTATATGCAGGATACTAAACTTATTTTCAAAGTCATTATTTACTTTACGATAACGATTTTACCCTTCTCACATTCAAGAACTTACTTATTTTACAACTTCAGTTAAAAATAAATGAATTTACCCTTCTCACATTCAAAAACTTAATATATATTTGCATATGCATTAAGTTTGTAGTTAGCTTTACTGTTTGTATATGCATTAAGTTTGCATATACATAATCTATAACCAGTGGGGTAGTTTTTGGTGTAGGTATGGACAATGTTCTAATAGGTAGGATAATTTAACAACGTAGTGACCCAAGATGTGTGAGTCTAGTGGAATTCCAGGGTAACCTCAAAGCCTCCTAAGGAGGAATTGCGAGGTCCTGGGTTCGATTCCCTAGATGAACACTTTCCTGGGGACCTGACGCCCGGAGAGGGAATAATCCTCGCGGGAAAGAACTCACATGGTACAGGCGCCTAGCAGGGTGGGGTCCTGTATTCGGGGAGGATCCAACCTCCTCGTCATCAAAAAAAAAAAAAAAAAAAAAAAATTAACAACGTAGTGCAACTATTTTTAGTCATACCAAATTAAACTACCATATAATGTGTAACTATTTTCAGATATAACAAATTTTAGTACCCGTGCAACGCACGGGCACAAAATCTAGTATATTATATATGCCTTTTTCTTCTTTGTTTTAGCAGTTGATTTAGTATTTAATTTTCAACTTATTATTTAATTCGATATTTTCTTTGAATAGTTAAACTAATACATCACCCTACTCCGTGTGATTAGGTGTTGTGAAATATTGTAAATTGATTATGGTAAACTCAGATGGTATTTATGACTTTATGCTATGTGTTGGAGTATATTAGTTAGAATTTTTTTTCTTTTGGCCACCGTTGATGTAAGATTAATGGGTATTGGTTGTCAGAATTTATTTTAATGTTGATATTAACTGTAAAATTTAGACGTTTGGGAATTTCATTGGAAAAAATTGTAAAGTTCGGATCCTTGTCTTATCTTTAACTTACCTACTTTTTCTAAGGAAAAGATTTAAGAAATAGGGTGAAATTACTAATTTATCTTTTGAATGAAGGGATTGAGAATAATATTTAGCTATTATTAGGATGAAGATATTGGTAGTTAAATTATTTAGGGCAATAGTAGGGGTTTACAATTTTTCTTTACTAAAATTAGAAAGGGATAATAATTGTGAGATACTCTCGATCTGTTTCGGTCATTTGTTGTCCTTTTCCATTTTTGGGTGTTTCAATCATTTGTTGTCCTTTCTATGTTAAGAATGAATTTGAAGATGAATTTGAGTAAATGGACATCTTCCCTTTTCTTGATTTTTGTGCCAAAACCAAAGGACAACAATTGACCGAGGCGGAGGGAGTAAATTTCCAATTATGAGTTGAGTTGTATATTTTAATGTCTTATAACGAATGATTTCACCTAAAAAGTGCTGAATAAATATCATTAGTACACCTCAAATGCTCGTACTATTGCATTCTAGTTTATACAACATCTTCATGAGTTAATTGGGGGCGGATTAGGCGTAAACCATGACCATAATTGATTTTATTAAATTTCTCACACAGCTTAAATTTATGCCACAAACTAATCAAAAAATAAAACGTAAAGACCACATATAAAATCTATATGCATTCCAGGTCAACTAAGACTACTTTAAAGGAATGAAAAAGAAAAGTACCGAGTATGTATACAGTAGTAATTATGAGGTATTTTTAGAGTTTTTTGTCTAACACCACCTTATAAAAAAGGTTTTTGCGAAACACCACCTTTAATAAATTTTCTGGCATTTTGGTACCTTTAAAAAAAAACAAATTGTAAAACACAACCAAACTGACGGAGTTTGACCAAATTGAAAAAAATCCGGCGTTGACTTTGTCTTATTAACATTCCCAGGCGTCATTTGTAACAATTTTAAATCAAAACCCAAACTTCCTCAACACCACACTGCTAATCTCCCTTCTTCCATCTTATTTTCTTCATCTCCTTCATCGCACTCTTTCCCTCTTCACTCTATCATCTCCATCATTCGTCATCTAGCTCATGCTTTATTAACAAGTCTTCTTAATGAAACTTAGATTATGGCTGCTTGCGCATATGTGCTTTCGATGCATTTACATTCAAGCAATTTAACACATCCTCAAAGAAATTAAGTGTGAAAAGTCCCACTGGAAAATAAATACTCCATATGTGTATTAATTCCGGCCAGAAACTGGGAGTGATTAAGGATATGTGCTTGGTGATTGAGCATATGTACTTTCCTTTTCCGGTGGAGAGCATATGCGCTTTCAATTGCTTGATTAAGTATTTGTTATAAGATGAAGTTTCAGTTCCCTCTTCATTGTTTCTCATCTCCGTCATTCGGCATATAACTTCTTCCCGTATTTTGCTTCTTTTAATGATGGCTTCAAATGTGTTGGAATACTCACATCGACATTTAATTATTAATGAGTATGTTAAGTGAAAAGTGAGGCGACAAAGAGAAGAGAGGAGAGAGGAAGAGAAGACAGAAGATAATGAAGAGGAAATGGAGGGAAAAACTATGGTGGGAATATAAGGGGGAAAATGGAGGGAAATTGCCGGAGTTCTTACAATAATACCCAGTTTCCGGCCATTGAGTGGTGTCTTACAATTTGTTTTTTTTAAAGGTACAAAAATGCCAGAAAATTTATTAAAGGTGGTGTTCCGCAAAAACGTTTTTTATAAGGTGGTGTTAGACAAAAAACTCGTATTTTTATCATCATGGGAGTGTATGTGTTGGCATGACTAACAATTTTCGCTCCGTATTTCAAGTGAATCATGTCCATATACACTCTAGCATCTCTCAGGAGACTTATTCTAATTTTCTAATTTTATAGATTGAATAAAACTCAATGATACCCATTCGACATTACTATCACAAAATTATTTCGATTTTAAAATCCAACTTTTACAACCTTACTATAATGGAGTATGTGTGTTGTACGGAGTAATATACTTTGTCGTAGTAAAACCGTGATGTCATATGCCGCAAGAATTATTTGGAGATTTGCTCCATGAATTAAACAACCAAGCTATTCACACACTTGAGGGTTGTAGGTCGTCAACCTTGGGCTTAGAAGACTCGCCCGATTATACCTGCAGTTTCGAACCAAATTACACTGTTAATAATAGCAAAGAAAATGATATAGCGTAATAACTAATAAACAAACACAATATTAGCATAGCAATTAACTAATCATAATATATATTATATACATCAATCAAATAAACAAAGAGTAGATCCATGTAAAAAAACGGAGGAATTAGATGAAATTAGATAGATGGGATTGGCTATATTATGTAGCCTCTTTTATAGGCCAAACTAAACACAAGTTTGAACTCCATAAAAACTCTTTTTTTTCTACTATTAATAATATTTTTTTTATATATTAAAATTATTTTATGAATATATGATAGACGTATTAGTGGTGAAATTCCATAGAAATAGAAACACATTTTTATATGTCATCATATATACTCTCCTAATGACGTTGTAGGAGTAGTCTTATATTCCAACTATAAGACGTTTATGCCTAAAAGATAATTTTTTATTGTAAATTATATCTTGACATCCCTCAAGAACATGTTTGTAAATACAACTCTTATCTTTTTGTTACAATGCCCAACAAATGCTACGGTACATTGTTACATAGATAGATATATTATTATATATTATACTTCTAATTCTAGTCAATTATGTCTACAACTTTATGATAGAATTTTATTAGCTTAGTATTATCTCCAAATATACTTTTAGTTCTAATCAATTACGTCTACAACTTTATGATAGAATTTTATTAGCTTAGTATATTTATAATTATTTTAGGTAGTTTCAAAAGGTTGGAGTCTCTCTCGTCGCTCGAAAAAAGCTTCCTTTATTAATATAGATAGATACTAGATTTAATGCCCGGGCAATGCCCGGGCCAATTTGTAATATACTATGATGTAATAGTACTCTACATCCTTGTTCTTTTGGACTTAAATTTGTTGAACTGAACTTAACTTATAAGCTTAACTTTACTAAACTTATAGGAGCTTAAAGTTTCTGAACTGAAATATAGGAACTGGACTGTAGTTACAAAGTTTAATTTGTAGAAGTTTTAGTGTTTGTAGAAGAGTAGGTCTTCTGAGAGACGGTCTCTTAATAAGCTTTATTGAGAGACCATTGTACATTTTTAAGAAAAAGTGGTACTAAAGGTAATAAAATAGGTACAAATCATGATTAATGATAAAATGGGTACATTTATTATGTAAATAGGTACGAAAATACTATATCACGATCAACCATAAAAGGGGTACGAAATACAAATAAAAGGGTACGAAAAATTGGTCTCTCAATAACTTAGTGAGAGTCCGTCTCTCCCAAGTCTTAGTGTTTGTAGAAAAATGTGTGTGAATTAAGCTTAACTTTTATGAACAAAACTTAAAGCTAAACTAAACTACTCATGAATTAAAGTAATTCCCTTTTTAACCATAGTAGAAAAAACGTCCATGTTACCAAATCAATCAAGATCATCCACCACTGTTTAAGTGATACCCTTTTAACCAAAAATACTTCGTTTCCGTAGCTATATAAGACTACCTTTGGCCATATGGTGTGATTAATATGAATAAATAAATACAGTAGGTCTCATAAGAGACCGTCTTTCACTAATTTAGTAGGAGATATAATAGGGAAAAAAAAATTCAGTGGGTCTCTCACCCCATCATATGAGAGATCTCTCAATAACGCTATTGAGAGACCGTCTCTCTGAAATTTTTGTGAAATAAATATTAGAGGAGAGTTGCACCAAAAATACTTCGTTTCTGTAGCTATAAAAGACTCGTCAATGTATAAGTTAATTCTTTATGAGTATATAAAACTCATCGGTTAGAATTGTGCCAAATTTGCAACCACCATTAATCCAAATCTTAAACCTTGAAAAAAATAAAAATCCGATAAATATATGATCCTAAAAATAAAACCTTATTATATTTAAACATGCATAATTACATCGTTAAGTATGATCCCTTTTTCCTATAACAACTTAGGTACGGTCGTACGGAGTAGTTCTTTCTTGTATAAAGTGTTTGTTTATATGATAAATCCTTGTTCTTGCAGTATTGCTTGAGCTCTCTTGAACTTACCAAAATTCGACCCGTACCAAAACTCATTAGTAATCCCACTTCAATAATACCTTTGGCTCATTAGCTGCTTCGAAAAATTCCCAAATTTAGAACTATGGAACTATATATCTTGTCATTTTGGTAGTATCTTATCACCTTAAATATCTTGATTTCCTCCCGTATGCTAAGGATCTCCATGTAATGACCGAACATTGCTCTACACTGAATTATCATATCTAAGTAGAAAATAGGGTCATCAATCAACTCAACCGTAAAGAGATAAAGTAATGTGTAAAAGAGTTATAAAGTAACGATATTGTAAACGGTAAGTTCAAAGTTACCGAAGAACGAATTCTAAGATACTAAAATAGAGATGAGTAATATATACAAAGTACTACCTTCTTATAATTTTTTTTTGACTTAAATCAACCCTTAACTTCTTCTTTATATTATTAGTCATTAATTACGCTTGAAACGTATGCAATTTTTTTTTTTTGTATAATCGCACAAATATTATTGCATGAAACATGGATTATCAAGGCTAACTTATTATATCATATTCAAATGACATTAATCATCATTACTTTAAATAAAGAGAATAAAATATTTACCTTGAGTCTTTCATCATAACTCTTTCGATTATACTCTGTATACGATATACCTATGAGAAATTGGCAAGCTTTATTATTAGTGGCACCACCGTGAAGAGCAGAAGTCCAAACATATTAATAACGCATAAATACATAACTAATATAATGTAATATAGGTCGTACTCGTACAAAACTTTAACATTCATTCATTCATTCAAAATTTATTAACGTGCCTTACTATACAAATCTTATAGTTGCTCTTATGTCAAACTTAATTCCTGAATCCTGAAAGGAAAAAAAATCAATTAGTTCTCTATTAAAAGCTAGTAACACTACCACGCAATAAATTAAAATTGAAGTAGATGAAATATAATCATGCAAATATGCAAATGGCTGGTTTTACGTCTATTGCTACCATACAAAAACAAAACCGATGAGGACGTTGTTGGGGTTGCTGGACTATTTATATAGCTTAATATTGGCGAGATTGATAGCGGCTAATCTTTTAGCTGTGGTAGACTTTTTGATTGAACAACAATTTATCATGATAATATTTTTTTAAGTGTTTTATTAATGTTGAGACTCTCAAAAGTCGTTCGTTAAATTTGGACTCTCTGTAATCGCTCGAAAAAAGCTTCCTTTATTAATATAGATAGATATTGATTATATATTATTTTTATTAGATATTTTGGTTGTGTGGTTGTTGATGTTTACCCGCAAAACCCCACACCCCTTTATCCCTCATTTCTTTCTTCTTCTTGTTCAAACAAAAGAAGCAGCAACAATGACATTGTGACCGTACGCCATTTTAGCCGCCACCTTCAACCTCCATTTTCTCCTCCATTTCTCAACCAAACTTCACCATTTTTATACCAACAGCTTTCTCTTCTCGTCCTCCTTCTTTGTAGGTAAGAAAGAGCCAAGCTTTTGCTCTGTTTCAGTTCGACCGCCTTACAAGGGATGCGGTTTCGGAGCTAATTTCTTCCATTCGGGGTTTAGGGTCATCCTTGGACGGTTCCTTGGACGTTTAAGAGCTCATAAACAGGTAACGGTGATAGGTTACTGATGTGAACATTATTTGCGCACATTTAGTCCCTTAATTGAACCCATTTTGCATACTATTATAACATTCCATAGCCATTTTATCCATCAAATGCTTTCTATTTTGCTTTTCTAGTGCATTTCATATGTTTTGTAGAAAAGGAGATAATAAGGCGGAAATTCCCGTCTTTCATGCATATTTGGAAGCTTTTTGATGATATTGGATGGACTAGTATGAAGAGGAGGCAAGAATGATGACCAAGGATGTAGGAATAAAGAGTATATAGAAGGATCATAGGGTTATTAAAAAGCAAGGATGACGAGAAGGAAGTCAATGCAAGAAGAAATTGCTCGGAACCAAACCAAGAGTTGCTCCTTTGGCTCTGAAAGTATGCTAGATGGAATGACGTTGAAAAAACAAGTGATCTAGGCTTTTGAATCACTCCAATAGGAGTCCGGATGAGAAAATGACGTCCGTTTTACAATCCGAGGTCAAACAAAGAAGCTGTCCGCCAATCCGCTCGTCCCGAGACACAAGACGCTCGGATTCCTGGGACACAATCCGCCCGTCTTCCCCTCAAGACGCTCGGATTCCTGAGACCCAATCCGCCCATCTTCCCCTCAAGACGCTCGGATTGTTAGACAGAAAGAAAAAATAAATACACAGCCCAGAATCCGAGCGTCCCGAGACCAATCCGCCCGTCTTCCCAACAATCCGCCCGTCTTCCTACAATCCGCCCGTCTTCATGCCTTGGACGCCCAGATTCCCTTACAGCAACTTTCGTGTTCTTCTTGTTCTATGAAGGATGCGCATATTTTTCAAAGACCGGCGAAAAGGAGACCGGAGTCTCCCTTGAGACCGGCGATTCCCTACTCAATAATTAGCATTGTTAAATTATTATTTTACCCTTGCTTAACCTAATGATGCTCTACTATATATACCCCATTTGTAATAATCAAAGAAGGAAGTTTTTCATGAGATTAGAATCAAGTTTCCTTAGATTAAATCAAGTTTTCATTAGGTTAAATCAATCCTTCCTTAGATTAGATTAGGAGTAGATTAGAATAGATTATCATTTAATCTTTCCACAAATTACACATTAATCTTTCCTTAATTATTGTTCAAGTTTATTATTGAGTAATTCAAGTTTATTATTGGGTAATTAGAAGATTATTGGGTTTATTGGGAGATTGACAACCTTCCATCAATCATCAAGTTCTTCTATTATTCTTTGCATTATTATTTTGGAATCTCCATAGGTATAATTCTCTTAATCCTTGTTTTAATTATTGTTAATCTTTCTTACTTGTTCATCATGTTTGGCTTTGTTAGTATGATTGACAACATTATTAACATGTTAAACTTGATCATGAGTGAGTAGTTACTTAGCTAGGATTAATGGGTAATTAGGGGAAATAAACATGGGGAATGATTCATGCTTAATCTAATATGCTTCCATAATTAATTTGCTTGCTTGTTGTGATTTCAACTTATGCACATGTTATGTTTGATGAAATGCTAAGCCTATGAATCCTTGCATTTACAACCATCACTTATCTTTTCAATGAGACTTGTAAGACATAAACCAACTCAAGTCTTATTAGACCATGTATATAGTTGGATAGGGAGGATTAAGTCGACTTGTAGGTGTTGTACAATCTAATCGATTCGGCTCCGGGACCCAAACCTTCCTAGGATTGTAAGATATAAACCAATTCGATCCATCACAATAATAATTGTTTGCATCTAGTAGGAAACATGTTTGTATGATCAACTCCCATGAATCCCTTATGAACCCATGCCATCCTAGTGCTTTTAGTCATTTGTTTACATTTCCTAGTTCATTGTTTGCTTTACTTTGTTACTTTCACTAGTTTAGAATACAACTACAAACCCCATCAATTGTGACACTAGCACAAATTGACATATATAGACTTAGAATCCAAAGCACACCGTCCCATGGATCGACCTCGACTTACCACTAACTAGTAGTTTGTTGAGTATTATAAATGTGTTTGATTGGGAGACCCGACGACATCACCAATCAAAATGGCGCCGTTGTCGGGGATGGTGCTATGTGATTAAGTTCTTACTTGTTTGTCTATTTTAATTGTGCTTTAACCTTGAGGAACTTGTTCCTCAAGGTTCGTTTTTACCATTTTCTTGTAGTTTCCATGTTTGTAGTTGTATCTTTATCTTGGCTATGATGATGACCCAAGACTTGGTACATGGAGTATGTGGTGGATCTTTTGAGTATGACTATGGGTATGGGGAGTTTGAGGAGCAAGTCAACACAAGCCTACCTTACAACTCATACAATGAAAATCCTAACTACTACCCCAACTTTTCCCACCAAAATCTTCACATCCAATATCAACAACAACCATCCACCCAAAACTCACTTTGCATCCAATTCCAAATGCCACAATATGAGCACTTTCACACCCACCCACAACAAAAAGATGAGCCCAACTTTGACATTCAAGATATGGTTCTCCAAATGATAGGAGACCAACAAAATTTCTTCACACAAATTCTAGAGGAGAGCCAAAATAGGAACACTGTTCTCCAAAGCATTGTTACTCATGGTCAGGAGTTGGCAATTCGAATTGCCCAAATGAAAGCAACCCAAACAAACACTCCCCACCAATCCTTGAGCATTGAACATGAAGGTGAATTTGAGGCAATAACCTTTGATGAAGAAGATGTGAAGTGGAAAGGGCCAATCTCCTTGAGCTCTTGTGAATATGAAAGTGTGGTATTTGATGATGAAGACATGAGGTTGAGTAAGCCAAATACTCTTAGCCTTTGTGAGTATGAGGGTGTGACATTTGATGTGAACATTGAGGTGTTGGAGAAAGAGTTAATGAAGAGAAGTGACGCCCCTATTTATGATTCATATGGAGAAAGCGATGATGATGCATCTATGGAAGAAGATGATGAGGGAAATATGGACTCAAATGATGAATGGAGTTATGGGATTAGCTTTCTTGAGGAACCCATCCTTGAGAAGTTTGAAGATTGCTTCGATGAAGAGGAGGAATGCCTTCATGAGAATCTTTTCACACCTACTATGGAGCCCATGATACTTGGAGATGACATTATGGACCTTCTCACGAAAGTCAAATCGTCATACAAGAATTACTTAGTGGGGAAGCTCAAAGAAAAGGTTAAGAAGGAGTCTATATGTGGAAATTTGGCATCCACTATCCCAACTCCTAAGACATCCCATCATCAATGCCATGAAAGTTTGCCTTCTATCCTTGGAGAATTGACTAGTCCAAGCATTTGCGTCATCAACTTTGGAAGAAATAGGAGCAACCGGAAAAGCCCCCATGACAAGAATCTCAAGTTTGCTAGTTTTAAGAGCCGGGAAGGCCATCATCACAAAGCAAAAGAGAAGGGGAAGGAGTTCAAAGGGAGGTCCCTCATGGATTGGCCCTACTCCATTTTGAAATGGTTCAAGACTTATTCATGCTTACTTGAGGACCATTCACAAACCTTTGATCAACTATTGAGAGCATTGAGTTCCATGGATAATGAAATATGAATGAGTTTGGTAGAGTCCTCCCTCAAACCACCATTTGTAAGATACCCTTTCCCTTGACCTTGCATATACATTTAGCTTGCATTTGTATTATATTTCATATTGCATTTACATTAGTTAGTTCATATAGTATAGTTGCATTGTAATATATTTCATATGATTCATGTAGATAGTTGCATATAGACTAGAATTCATGCATAGTCACTAATGGCCAAACCTATTCTTTTCTACACTAGAGATAGTGTTTAAATCGGTTTGGGGAGGTTTGATCATAAGTGACCATAGTTTACTAGAAATCATGCATCATATAATATAGTCTAGATTACATTCATTTGTTATATATGTCATATAGAATTGCATTTAGTTAGAGCAAGCATTTCATTCATACCATATCATTGCATTTGTACTTTATTTTATAAAATCAAAAATCCAAAAACATGTTTTCCTTTTTTCCTACTCCTACATGTACATTGAGGACAATGTCCAAAATAAAGTGGGGGATGGGAATTTATATTCCAAAAACACATAAAAATTGAAAATTTTTGAAAAATACAAAAATATGTCTTTTTATTTAATAAACATAAAACCATAAAAATTTGAAAAATTGAAAAATCCAAAAACAAGTTCATTTCCTTTGTAGTGTAGTCTTGTATATATTGTTTCTATATATTATGTTTGTCTATCCTTGTTCACATTGATCGACTACGCCACATCCGAGACATGAGGATATTGAAGACCGCATGGTATGATCTTTCCAATCTCCTTTTTCCTCTTTATGTTAATGACTATGTGACTTTATTTTGATTGATGCGGTATAAACAATGTGAATTTAGGACTTGCATTTAGATTATTTGGCATACTAGTTGGTAGAAGCATATGCATTAGGATGTATAAATGTTAGTTGCATCATGGCATATAGTTTGCATGTTAGAAAAATTTTGTGAAACCGTCTATTTGGGAAGCTTGACAAGTGTATATAGGCCCTAGTAGATGCTTTTTCTTCTTAAAACTTTGCTTGTTAGAATACTTGTAAAACACCCTAGGATGTGTCATGCTAGTATCCTTTGGTCCATGGATTAAGGCCTAGTCAAGAGTACCTTGTGGTGTGATAACTCCTTGGCTACCGTTTATTCCAAGGTGACCCTTGAAACCATGCAACCATCATTCATCCATATTCTACCATATATTTTGTCATCAAAGGGAATGGGCACAAAAATTTTACAAAAATTTGAGTTCAAGAAAAGAAAAGAAAAGAAAAAGTTTGCAATTTCGAAATTGTAATTTCGATCTACAATGTCACAAGAACAACAAAATGGATTTTGGAGAAATTTAGTTATGAAAACAAATTAATGACCTTGCTTCAACGAATATAAAAAGAGGGGTGAATTGACTTTATTATCATGATATTTTGTATGAACCACGTGAAATATTTTTTTTTATACAAGACATAATTTTTTTTCTTAATTGAAATATATTTAGGGCCCCAAGTTGAAAATTCGCACAGGGCCCCCGATAACTCCGGGACGGCCCTGGAATAGATATTTATGTTAGAAATTATTAATCTCATTATTCAACATATTCATATATGTGATATTTATTTAGTCGTAAAATTAAATCTTGATCTTATGCATGCAAATATAAATAAATATAGAGAAGAAATCGTCATTCTTACTATAGTAATTTCGGATTTAGGGCACAAGTGAGTTCTCCTTCTCACTTGTTCTTGAGCTTTCCTTACAAATGGAAGAACAAGAATTCAAAGATAAAATCCCTCCCAAAGATATATACCCAAGATAACCTCTTAAAAGATAAATATTATTTGAACTAGAACAATATAAATCTTATTAAAATTGACCCAAAATATTATTTTGGTCTCTTGCTTTTTCGGTCAAGAGAGGAGGAAAGAAGGAGTAATTTTCTCTCTAAAATTTCTATAAGTTTTAGATATTGAATGAATGAATGAATACCCACACATTATTGTAGTGTATATTAGGAAAATATAGAGAAAAACCCTTGGTCTTTTTCTATGACAAAACCGGGTAGGGGGGTGGTGGTGACAAGGGCCAATGCATGACCAAGATGCTCTTCACAAAAGCAACTAGGTGTGCATGGCTATCAATTAGGTTAATGATTATGCTTTTAAATAAAATATAAAGCACACTTAATACCCTAATCCACCCTATTTTTTCGGTACATTTTGTGTAAAATGAAAAGTCCATTTTACACATTATTTTGTCAATTTGTCACATGTAACATGTTCCAAGACATTATGTGTATAAAATGTATTTTTAACAATTAAAAATCAACATATTAATAAAATATGTCACTTATAAAAATAACCTAGTAATTCATAATTACTTGTATCAAAAAGTGTTTTCGAATTATAAACTACAACATTCTGTATTTATAATAATTTATTCATTCTGTTTTAATTGTTTCCGTAAACAATAATTTCATCTAAGTAATAAAACAATTCGATTACTTAGACCGTATCTTATTTAATCAAATTACAATGAGACACGTAAATATTACTTCCAAAATTGTCCGTCAATTTTAAGTAATTTAATTAACTCGTATCGTCATACGATCAGTTAAATATTCAATTAAGAGTGTTACCCTTTAGGTATGACCTAAGGGGATCAACTGATCACCACTGTCGCACTACGACAAGAATGTCAAACTCTAGTCAGCCAATCATTACCGATATGTGTGGACCAGTTGACTGTAAAATATTACTTCCCACATGTATTCTTAAAATGAGACTTAAACATGTGATCATCATGATCGACAGTCGTGATCGTATTATTGTCGGAGGACACATATTCCAACAATCTCCTAGTTGTCCTCGACAAGTGTGCGTCACCAATCCTCTTGTCCTATTACTATCTCCCACTCAATGCAAGGTGTCTTTCAGGTCGTACTTGCAAGTGATCATATCTAGAGTGGTTTCCTCGATCTGGAGAATAACTGATTGACCGGAATTATCCACCATGGATACCTTCCGAGCGTGGCCACGCATTTCCAGTTCATTACTCCTCGAGTGGCCCTGAGATCTTGTTATAACCCTGACAAAAGATGGACAATTTATATCACACTTATTCCCTTCGACTAGCCACATCCATCATAACCCAAAATATGCCCATTTGACCCCATTTACGAAGGTCGTAGTAACATAAATCAAAGTTAATCTGAAACTGTTCCACCTTAGGTGAACAGTCTTTAGTCAAAAGAATCGACTCATTTGAATACTATAGTAGCTCTCGCCACGACCAGGCTATATAAATTTTTCCAGAACTCTATAAGCGGTCATAAGGCTCGACAAAGTGTTCCTAACAGTCTGCCTATGTGATCGACTAGTCATCTCACATGACTCCATGGCACTTGAACTTGTCATCAATCGCATCACACTCTAGTCACTTCGAGACGTCACCTCACGTAAGTGACTATGGGCGAATACAATGCTAATCCTAGTTCACTTTAACGGGGTTCAATTGTCTCTACAACCCGTTTGGATGTAACAAAGTATGTGGTGAGTTAATAACTCAAACGACGAATGTCGACATCACATTCGGGTAGTCAATACATATTACAACCTTGTGATGTATATCGTAAGTGTGTAAACACTAGTCGTTTGCAACATGAGTTTGACATACCATGTGTCCATGTGTTCAAACTCTTGAATTGCATTTTCCTTCATTTTCATGTTTGTCTCACATAACATGAACCTTACCAAGTACACATCTAGGTTCCCGACCTAGGTTCAGGTTCTTTATCTTGAAAGAACTTTCTTGTTGTTTATCACATAACCAACGAATTGTGGTGGATGATATAACTTGCACTGGTCAAGTGTTCTACCAACTCTCAATGCACTAGGTATACGTTTTGTAGGGTCTTGCAACAATTGTCAAGATGATAAGCCTAGCACTTCTCATAAGTCCTAGCATATTAGAAAATACTAGCTTTGAGTAACTTCTTACTATAACAAGTATCTTTTCAAACTTCTTATTTCTCCTTTCAGCTTGAATAGCTTAGGATTTTCATAAATCCTTACGTGTGTTCGAACTTCAATATGTGCCACTTCTTGTCACATAACAGAGTGTTCTGTCCAACACTGGAATAGCTCATTAGTTCTCCTCGAGAATTCATGACGATTCTTCTATGGCTTGCCAATGATTCATCATGCTCTTATGCATATGATTCATTAATGGACATGTGAATGATTATTCTAATGGCGGAAACATTAGTAATTTTAATCATGTGATCAACCATTTTTAGGTTCAATGAATGACCATGACTGCTTATGGTAATTCCATTTTCATTGACATGAATAACCTACGTTTCTCGTTGATTTGATGTGTATATCTCAATACTTATCCAACATCCCATGATGTGATTGGATTCATCATAGTCCATTTTCATCCAGAATTGAAAACTCAAACATATCTTTGTGAAAGATAGTATTAGCTCGTCATTCTCAATGAGTAATGAGTTATAAATTTTACAAGATGATTGCTTCCACTAAATTTCATGTCTTCACATGATAATTTCAAACTCCCACTCAATTCCACATGTTTCGCAATTGACTACTCAATCGAAACATTTCAAGAATTGAAATACATTTTGCTTTGCCAAGTTATTAAGATAAAACCAAATATGTTCCCAACATATCTTTTCAAAATACCTATTTAGAAAAGGTTTCAATCTTAAACTTATGGAAAGAGATTTTTAATCTCTAACTCATTCATTTTAAAATGATGCGTAGCAATGTCATTATTTAAATGTGAATTTCATTTAATACACGTCCTTCTCAAAATACCCTTTTCCGGAAGGAGGTTTAACCATTTCATTTTCATAATGAGGTTAAGTAATGACACTAGCATGGTTAACAATTAACTTAGCTCTTTTAGATATTGGCATATCTTTCTTTGCAACTTTTAGTCATAAATCTCATTTATTTTCAAGGATGCAACTTTGTTTCATTTAGGCTCTTAAGTAAATATCAATATTGAAACTCATGGTCAAGTGTTGTTCATAAACTAGCCAAATCTCTTGTTAATACTTTTCATTAGTCATTTTCTTCCAAAACTTTCTTTTGGTCTCCCCGTGTAGTTATCTTGAGAACATATTCTTTTGATTACTTCACTTGGTCTCTTTTATCATGTAGATCTCATCTATTCGAGACCATAGATCTAATCTATTCGTGTATACTTCTTATTTAGGTATACAAATCATTCTTTCTTTCGTAGATCTCATTTACTCAAGTATACGAATTATCTTTGCATTTATTGTGTCTTCATTTTTCTCTCACTCTATCTTTAGAATAAATACACTAGATATTCAAAGATAGCTTATGAGACACAAATAATGATTTTGAAGTATAAGGAAGACTATCCCATAGATTGACTAATAGTGTTAGATTTGATGAGTGTACTTGGTAATTGACATTCCTTTAGGAGAGTTCATCAACTCAACATCACTTTATAATTGATCGTATACAAGCCTTAAGCTTGTGGACATATAATGAATCCCATCATTATAGTTGTCTATTGGATCACTTTAAGTAGATGATCATATGTTTCTATGTGCAAGTATATAAAGACGAATTTTTTAGAATAAAGAAATACGATAAAAGGGGTGACTTGGGTTGCAAACCAAGCCACCAAAATCCAAAAAACAACAATTGTTTAGAAAGGATCAACCATTTCCATGTCGAACACGGAAATCAAAATAGTTCTAAAAATCTGAAACACAACTTAAAATAAGACAATAATAAAAAGCCAAGCTTCATGGAAGCTACTCCTAGCTCCTTGATGATTTCTTAAGCTTGCTTTTCCTTTCCCTTGTCTTTGCTTGGAGGAGGCCCTATTTACAACAAAAAGGGGATACATTATCACAACTTTGTATCAAAATACCATAGTTGAATTAGAAACATAAGAAAGGATAGTCATTTACCTACTGGAGTGATTTTTCCAACTTTGATGTCACCAAGGTACTTGGAACAATTCCTTTTCCAATGTCCAACACCATTACAATAATGGCATTTGTCAAGAGGACCCTTCTTGGTCTTGGAAGTGCTAGCTTCAAAGTCTTAGCCTTGGTGGACATGGGAGCTTGCCTCTTACCCTTTTTCCCATTCTTCTTGAACTTCCCCTTACTCTTGGTGCTTATGTTAAGCACATCCTTAGGTGGGTTAACATTTAACCCCATGTCTCTTTCGGCTTGCACAAGTAACTTGTGCAACTCTTCAAGAGACACGTCCTTGTCTTGCATGTTAAAATTCACCCGAAATTGAACATATGCTTTGACTTTGGATAAGGAGTGTAGAATCCTATCTACAATGAGCTCTTTGGGGATTTCAACTTTTTGAATCTTCAAGGTCTCGACTAGCTCCAACAATTTGAGCACGTGAGGGCTAACCTTTTGGCCCTCCTTGAAATCGAGATCAAAGAATGCCGAGGCCGCCTCATATTGGACAATCCTCGGAGTTTGTGAAAAAATTGTCACAAGTTTGGAATAGATTTCATTAGCGGTGCCCATTTTGAAGGCTCTACTTTGGAGATCCGCCTCCATCGCAAAAATCAACACATTTTTCATTGCGGCGGACTCTTTGTGGTAAGCCTCATATACTTCCCTAGTGGCGGCACTCGACCTAGCATTAGGTTCGGGTGGAGAGGCCTCGGTGAGGTAACGAAGCTTGTCGTCACCTTGGGCGGCTAATTTGAGTTGGGCATCCCAATCGGAGAAATTTGACCCATTCTTTTTAAGTTTACAACGATCCATGAAGGATCGGAGCCATGAAGCATTAGTGAGAGGTGCGGCGTTGGTGTTTGGTGCGGCCATTTGTTATGAGAAATAAAAGTGGTCTACAAAACGAAAATAGAAAAAAGGAATAAAACATTTGTCGTTTTCACAATAATAATAATACTTGTAAATTTAATTTAAACAAGTTTTATTGCATTTATCTAGTTACCTCTACCCAACTTGATAAATGATTCCAAGACCCAAAAACATATCAACTTATATTAGGGCACGATGTGCCGAAATACTCTTTATTAACATAACTTGGTGGATTAACCTTTTAATCGATTCTACTTTTAGAACTCTTGGTCGATAAAATTACATTAATATTTATCTCTAGCCCGAAACACATCCGGAAATCGTCGTGAATACTTTCGTTGAGTTCAACCCAAATTTCGAATAAATGTGTCATTGATCCAATTTTATATTAACTTAGGGCACGGTGTGCCGAAATACCTTTTACTCACATAAATTCGGTGGATAGACATTTATCACCCACTTCTCCTACGTAACAAGGTTTGTACCCCAGGGTGGCCGAGTGCACTCCCTCGCGAAATAGGTTTTCATGGTTTCTACTTTTTGGTAAGGCTAAGTCTCAATTGTTTGTTTTAGCGAGAGGTCATGCCAATTTATTATCTATCACGTTTTAAGTGAACTAAAGCGGTGAACTACGATAATTGTAATTGACACGGTCGATAAACTCGATAAAAATGACAATGTATATTTTAGGTATGACGATTTAGCGATGCATGCAACATATAAATAAAATGCAAAGCATAAAAATAAATCCTAGTATAGCCTTCCTAAAATAGTAAATCTAATAAACTATTACAAATTCGGAAACCAACTCCTTTGGTCCCATGAACTTCGGTCTTGGCACGCAAATCAAGGCAACATTCTTTGATGGATCGCCTTCTCGAGTGGCACCGTCTTCAAGGTACTCCGAAATAAATAAATTACATAATAAATTACATAATTTCCTATTATACATTTGAAATTAAAATAAAAATAAATCTATTAAATTACAAAACGGTGATACGAGATCACAATAAATTACAACCGAATCGATATTCCCATACATTTCGGGCAATACCAATTAACAACTAAGGCCATACTAAGTAAAATTACATAATTCAAAAATTACATAAAATTAAAATATGACAATCATAAATAAAATGCAGCATTATAATATGTATGAACATGCCCAATATTATGCTAAATCGTCTTTAAGGAGCCAATATCGTATATTAATCGGTTTTTACGGATTTGCGTGATTTAACCTTTTAAAAATCACAATAATTTCATAAAATCATATTTATGTACTAGTTAATTACCCTAACCATATTAGGACTCAAAATTAGTCTTCACTAACATTTGACAATAATTAACTTATATTTCTTAATATTGTTCATAAATGGACCCAAAAATACAAAATTATTCCATAAACTTCAAATTAAATCATAAAAATTTCAAATAATTTCAAAATTTGAAATTTAAACTCATGAACATTCTGGAAAAATACCACGACACTCATAATGCTCAAAAACTTAGGTTAAAAATTTCGAAAATTTATTGAGAAAAACAATGTTGCGGTTTATCGGATTTATCAATTACTACCATAAAAATATGAGAAAAATTATTTTTATTACCTTTTCACTTTTAGATACGATTTTAACTTGAAAAATCCATATTTCGAGAATAAAAACTCATTTTATTATGAACATTTACAGGCCGTCAGTAGATAATATATGTGAAAACATATCCAAAAACCATTGAAAAAATCTAAGTTTATCTATTTTTAGTCCAAAAATGACATTTTTATCATAAAATCACATTTTAATGCCATTATTATATAAAATGAACAATAAAAATCCATAAATAAACCAAAATATCCTAAATACATTTTAGGACCAGAAACTTTAACATGCATAATAAATTTTGTGATATTTCATAATAAACACAAATTTATAAGTTTTGTTTGTTAATCGTATAACTCGGAAAAACAATAACCGATTTGCATGCAAACAACCTAAGGCGCTCTGATACCGCTTGTTAGAAATTATTAATCTCATTATTCAACATATTCATATATGTGATATTTAATTTAGTCGTAAAATTAAATCTTGATCTTATGCATGCAAACATAAATAAATATAGAGAAGAAATCGTCATTCTTACTATAGTAATTTCGGATTTAGGGCACAAGTGAGTTCTCCTTCTCACTTGTTCTTGAGCTTTCCTTACAAATGGAAGAACACGGATTCAAAGATAGAATCCCTCCCAAAGATGTATACCCAAGATAACCTCTTAAAAGATAAATATTATTTGAACTAGAACAATATAAATCTTATTAAAATTGACCCAAAATATTATTTTGGTCTTTTGCTTTTTCGGTCAAGAGAGGAGGGAAGAAGGAGTAAGTTTCTCTCTAAAATTTCTATAAGTTTTAGATATTGAATGAATGAATGAATGAATACCCACACATGATTGTAGTGTATATTAGGAAAATATAGAGAAAAACCCTTGGTCTTTTTCTATGACAAAACCGGGTAGGGGGGTGGTGACAAGGGCCAATGCATAACCAAGATGCTCTTCACAAAAGCAACTAGGTGTGCATGGCTATCAATTAGGTTAATGATTATGCTTTTAAATAAAATATAAAGCACACTTAATACCCTAATCCACCCTTTGTGTAAAATAGAAAGTCCATTTTACACATTATTTTGTCAATTTGTCACATGTAACATGTTCCAAGACATTATGTGTATAAAATGTATTTTTAACAATTAAAAATCAACATATTAATAAAATATGTCACTTATAAAATAAACCTAGTAATTCATAATTACTTGTACCAAAAAGTGTTTTCGAATTATAAACTACAACATTCTGTATTTATAATAATTTATTCATTCTGTTTTAATTGTTTCCGTAAACAATAATTTCATCTAAGTAATAAAACAATTCGATTACTTAGACCGTATCTTATTTAATCAAATTACAATGAGACACGTAAATATTACTTTCAAAATTGTCCGTCAATTTTAAGTAATTTAATTAACTCGTATCGTCATACGATTATTTAAATATTCAAATATGAGGGTTACCCTTTAGGTATGACCTAAGGGGATCAACTGATCACCGCCGTCGCACGACAGTAATGTCAAACTCTAGTCAGCCAATCATTACCGATATGTGTGGACCAGTTGACTGTAAAATATTATTTCCCACATGTATTCTTAAAATGAGACTTAAACATGTGATCATCATGATCGACAGTCATGATCGCATTTTTGTCGGAGGACACATATTCCAACAATTTATTATTCAGATATTGTTTGAATAGATATTTATTAATTTGATTACACGCATGACTAATTTTGTTTCTTGACGAAATGGGGCGATAAATTAAATAGAAACTACGAAGTTACAAGAGTACATTAGGGGCAGAGGCTATTTAAGGATTTTATATAAGGGTGTGTGTAAAATTTTCTAACAATGAAAATATCGACTATTCTGAATAAAATTTTGTTTAGTTGGACAAAATGTATGGTGATATTGATATTGGATAAAAATTGGTCAATACAAGGATTGAACCCACAACCTATAACTAAAAAATTGTCTTAACAACCACTAGACCCACAAAATTTATGTGCTCACTTAGCAAAATTGTAATTATTTTAGGGAAAAGGGGGTGTAGATGAACCCCCTACACCCCATGAGAAACGCCCCTGTTAGGGGGCGGGTTAGGGAATAAAGCTACAATAGCGGAATCAATTTTACAAAACGAGTCAACAAAGCTCGGTACAGTATTCCACCAAAAGTTTCGCATGGCTAATTTAACATATAATTGTGACCTACAAACTACCTCTTTTGACACAAAAATGTAAGTTAATTCAGTAACAATGGCTAAAATTATTAAGCAAAATTTATTGTTGCTACTCGAAAATTTTTAAAATCGCGGTTTTAGTAAACAAACTAAACTAAAAGAAGACCTTTTGCTACCTAAAAATTTCGTTTCTGGTTATACCTCTACCGTTGTGATATAATATTTTTTTCCGATATTGTGATAAGCAAAGGAACCCTATATCTCTCACAGAGTAATATATGCTAAAAGAGCCTCTCCTTTTTCGATTTGAGACTATTTTCTTTATATTTAAGTGTCACAATTCACAAATTTTTCTTTCGTTTAAGCACCAATGTAGACTACTTGGAAACCTATCTACATTGATTCTATTACGAATTATTCCCTCTGTCTCGGTCATTTGATGTCCTTTTTCATTTTTGGGTATCTCAGTCATTTGATATCCTTTCTATTTTAAGAATGAATTTGATGAGTAATTTGATCAATCTCATTTAATTTGTTCCACTTGTCATTTAGTTATTGGTCTTCTCCTCCTTCTTTGGTCTTTGTGCCAAAACCAAATGACAATAATTAACGGAGACGGAGAGAGTATGATTATTATCTCATTTCTCTATTATTCGTATATTTTAATGAAATGAGGTAAAAATAGGAAAATGGAGAGAGTAATATATATTACAGCACGTTCAGTGAAACTCAACAAGTTAGGTTACACGCGTTTTGAATTCATATGCTTATCCGATCATTGGTTTTTCGTTATGACATCAACACTCAGAAACTAATTTATTAAACTAAAGTTGAAACTAGTTCAGAGTGACCAAGTGAAGCAAGTTGGATTAGTCTTTGTATACGATATGAATAAATAATAATAATAGAAACAAACAAAATAATATTTGGCCTCACTTATATTTTGGCCATGTGAACATACATGAATAATAGAAATGTATATTTATGGCTGCTGAACAATGATGTATCTGTCACTATTATGAACATGTGCTAAAAATATACTTCATAATGTATTTCTAGCAATAAAAAACATGCACTTCACACGGGTTTACTTCCATAATTTCACTATAAATACCTTTGCTTTGTTGCACAACAATTCATATCATAAAAATAAGTAGCAATCCAAATTTTATCCACAAAAAACAATGATTTCTCTAGCCATTCCCATCATAGTAGTCTTTATTAGCATACTACTAGCTTCATGGAGGTCAGTAATGAAACTATTCAAACTACCAAAAATATTAACCTCCAAATTAACAAAGAAAGTAGATATCAATATTTCACATTTACCTCCTAGTCCTCCAAAGTTACCCATAATAGGACACCTCCACTTAGTAGGGAGCTTACCACATCGTAGTTTCCAAACCCTAGCCAAGAAATATGGTCCTATTATGCACCTTAAACTAGGCTCCATGCCTATTATCGTGGTTTCATCACCCGATATGGCGGAACGCCTTCTTAGAAACCATGATGTCCTTTGTGCAAAGAGACCCATGTCCGATGTTTCACATGACCTTTCATATGGCTCAAAGGGGGTCATATTTACCCCATATAGCGCTTATTGGCGAAACGTGAGGAAATTGTGTGTGATGGAGCTTTTAAGTGCTTCTAAAATAAGATCATTTGCATGGTTAAGGAAGGAAGAGATTGCGAAACTAGTGTGTTCGCTTAAGAATGCTTCGGAGGCTAATCAGCCTATTGAAGTTGGAGCGAGTGTGGGTGGTGTTTTAGAAGAGTTGATATATCGAATGTTGTATGGAAGTCCTAAAGAGGACTTGGCTCTTAGGTCTGTTGTCCTTGAGGCCTTGAGACTTTCCGGTACCCTCAATATTTCCGACTACCTAACTTTTCTAGCTCCCTTTGACATTCAGGTTTGTTTCAATTACAAACTTATATACCTATATTTTATATAGTATTGCACAAATTTTAATTGTCTCATTTCTAACTATAATAAATTACTCATTCCAATTATATTGGGTTTACTATAAGAGTATATGCACAGATATCACATGTTAATGATGTATTTTGAGTTTTATATATATCCTCCAATATATATTTATCATATAATTTTTCATATTTAAATTAAGGAAGAGCATATATAACAAATTTCTCACTTCAATTAATGATGTATTTTGAGGTTTATAGAATTTCTTGTTTCATAAAACACTCCCTTCGCCCCATTAGTTTAACCTTTAATTAATTAAAATGTTGGTCGACTTAATTTGACATCTATGTATACTTCAGGGTCTTAAACGGCGAATCAAAAAGCTTATGGTAACCGTTGACGATGTGTTAGAGAAGATTATCAGCAACCACGAAGACGAAGCTAAAAGGGAACAACGAACTCACAAAGATTTAGTAGATGTTATGGTATCAATAATGAAAAATAACAATTGCCCTAGTAGTGGACCGTCATATACAATTGAGAGGGATAATATTAAAGCCATTCTAATCGACTTAGTCGTACCAGCAATCGATAGTGCTACTAACATCGTAAGATGGGCACTTGCATCTCTTTTAAAACACCCACACAAAATGAAAATACTTCAGAAAGAAATAGAAAGTGTTGTAGGAATGAATAGAATTGTTGAAGAAATAGATATACCTAAATTTCGTTACTTAGATTTAGTAATTAAGGAAATATTTAGGTTATATCCTATAATATTTGCTCCACATGAGGCCATGGAAGAATTTTCATTTGATGGGTACAAAATTCCCAAAGGTTCACAAATATTTTTAAATTCATGGGCAATTGGTAGAGACCCGAGTATATGGTCTGATAATTGTGAGGAGTTTCACCCTGAGAGGTTTATAGACAATGATATTGATACGATTAGCGGACAAGATTTCCGACTAGCTCCATTTGGGTTCGGTCGAAGGAGATGCCCGGGAACTCTTCTTGGTTTATTGAATGTGAAGTTGTTGTTATCTCAGTTGGTTCATTGTTTTGACTGGACGATGGCTGATGGTAAATCCCCAGAAGATTTAGTGTTGAAGGAGAAGTTTGGCCTTGTTATGTCCATGGCTAATGACTTGGTGTTGATCCCCAAATACCGTCTCCATAATGTTTAAAACATATTTATTTTTCATTTAGCTTATCTCAATAATGTATTTGTCCATTTTTTATAGTTTCATGAATTCAATTTCGCATTTGTAAGTATATTAGTCGCTTTTATGATAATAGTTTTCAATTATACATTCTACAGTTTTACGTCATATTTTGATTGTCATGTGTGGATTCATTAACATTTGAGGTTTAATCATCTCATCCCGTCATTTGTTTCTTCCTTTCAGAATCGGAGCTAAGCAGAGTTTACCATGCCATGGCCCTGACAAACTGATAGGAAAATAACTAGGTGTTGTAATAACTAGAATTAACTACTAAATTAACAAATTATAACCTTAATTAGACTCTACTACTTATAACAAAGACAATAGTACAATAGTAAAGTGGAAGTAATGGTCGAACCCAGTTGAAGGAAGTTAAGCTAAAGAATTGATTTCTAAACTAAATGTCACTACTAATTAAGATGCTACAACTAACAAAGGATTAACAAGACAACTTAATTAAAACTATGGCTATGAACAATAGAAAACAAGGAAATTTTCATGTGATGGAAAGAAAAGAAACAACTAAACTTTAAAGCTTTACTAGAGAAGTTAATTCACCAAACACTTGTTATGCCTCGGTTTTCGCCAGCAAATTGGCATGTGCATCACATGCCACCCGCCATTGATCCAAATTTTCCAACCTTTGGCCTTGTTGTTGTTGCCAAGTGTGAACTTCCATCCCCTATTTACTAAATGAATAGGCAACCTCACAAATTTTCCCTCCAAAAAGCATCTTTCTAAATAAGGTAACTAATAACACTTATGTATACATTAACTAAGGTAACTAATAATCATAATAATTTATTTCATTAACATATTATCTTTTCATTAAAATTGATCTTTTCATCAAATTATATTTTTTTGACTAAACTTGAATCTATAATCTTTTAATTAAAATATTTTAATAAAAAAATTGTATCAAACTATGATTTATTATTTACTGATTTTATTATTTGAAAATGATTTGACTCATATACTATGTATGAACAAAATTAAACCGTTTTAATTACTTTCGAAACAAAAAAAAAAT